>NW_007729641.1:35330-47840 GCF_000696425.1 Galeopterus variegatus | reverse complement strand
TGAGAATTTGTATGTCTATAGATGTGTGATTTGGGGCAGAAAGGTTTTCTACAATATTTACATTCACATAGTTCTCACCTGTGTAAGTAATATACACTGAAGTCTGACTTTAGAAAGTTTTCATACATTCTTTACATTCATATGGTCTCTCACCTGTGTGAATTCTCTGATGCATGCTGAATTTTAACTTCTCATGAAAGGATCTTCAACATTTACTACATTCATATGGTTTATCACCTATGTGAGTTCTCTGATGCCTGCTGAGGTGTGAATTCCTCTGAAAGGCTTTTCCACATTCACTACATTCATATGATTTCTCACCTGTGTGAGTTCTCTGATGTACTGTGAGGTCTGATTTATAGTAGAAAGACTTTCCACAGTCTTTACATTCATATGGTTTCTCACCTATGTGAGTTCTCTGATGCCTGCTGAGATATGACTTACTCCTAAACGCTTTTCTACATTCACTACATTCATATGGTTTCTCATCTATGTGAGTTCTCTGATGCCTGCTGAGGTGTGAATTCCTCTGAAAGGCTTTTCCACATTCACTACATTCATATGATTTCTCACCTGTGTGAGTTCTCTGATGTACTGTGAGGTCTGATATACAGTAGAAAGACTTTCCACAGTCTTTACATTCATATGGTTTCTCACCTATGTGAGTCCTTTGATGTTTGCAGAGTTGTGACTTACTCTTAAAGGCTTTTCCACATTCACTACATTCATATGGTTTCTCACCTGTGTGAGTTCTCTGATGTACTGTGAGGTCTGATTTATAGTAGAAAGACTTTCCACAATCTTTACATTCATATGGTTTCTCACCTGTGTGAGTTCTCTGATGCCTGCTGAGATCTGACTTACTCTTAAACGCTTTTCTACATTCACGACATTCATATGGTTTCTCACTTGTGTGAGTTCTCTGATGTACAATGAGTTTTGACTTAGAGTAGAAAGACTTTCCACAGTCTTTACATTCATATGGCTTCTCACCTGTGTGAGTTCTTTGATGTACACTGAGTTGTGATTTAACGTAGAAAGACTTTCTACATTCTTTACATTCATATGGCTTCTCACCCGTGTGAGTCCTTTGATGTACACTGAGTTGTGACTTAGAGTAGAAAGACTTTCCACAGTCTTTACATTCATATGGTTTCTCACCTGTGTGAGTTCTCTGATGTATTGTGAGGTCTGATTTATAGTAGAAAGACTTTCCACAGTCTTTACATTCATATGGTTTCTCACCTGTGTGAGTTCTTTGATGTATCCTGAGGTGTGATTTATGGTAGAAAGATTTTCTACATTCTTTACATTCATATCGTTTCTCACCCGTGTGAGTCCTTTGATGTACACTGAGTTGTGACTTGGAGTAGAAAGACTTTCCACAGTCTTTACATTCATGTGGTTTCTCACCTGTGTGAGTTCTCTGATGTACTGTGAGGTCTGATATATAGTAGAAAGACTTTCCACAGTCTTTACATTCATATGGTTTCTCACCTACGTGAGTCCTCTGATGCCTGCTGAGGTGTGAATTCCTCTGAAAGGCTTTTCCACATTCACGACATTCATATGGTTTTTCACCTGTGTGAGTTCTCTGATGTACTGTGAGGTCTGATATATAGTAGAAAGACTTTCCACAGTCTTTACATTCATATGGTTTCTCACCAACGTGAGTTCTATGATGCCTACTGAGGCTTGACTTCTGCTGAAACGTTTTTACCCATTCATTACATTCATAGATCCTTTTTTGTACATGATTTTCCTTATGTTTGTTGAAGTCTAAGTTATTATATTCATATTTTTTCTCCCTAGAGTGAATTCTCTGATGCTTGCTGAGAAGTGACTTTTGGTGAAAGGGTTTTCCACAGTCTTCACACATATATAGCTTCTCCCCTCTCGATATCCTCTTATGGATTGTAAGAGATAACTTCTTCATGAATGATTTGTTGCATTCACTATATTTATAGGGTTGGTCTGCTGTGTTTGTCTTCTCACGTTCAATCAGTTTAGAGATTTTACAGAACATTGTCCAACATATACCACATTGGATTTTTTTCTGTAATATTAGAGTTTTCTTTTGGGGAAAAACAGCAGACTTATGAAAGGCTTTCCCATAATCAAATTTATAGGAGGTCTCTCCCATATAAACCATCATATGTGACAAAAATATTGGCTCTGTGTTGAAATCTTTCCCTTCTCTTCTATATTTAAAATGTTGCTGTCCAGCTTGAATCTTGGAATGCTGATTAAGCAGCTCACACTGTTGGCACAAATTCCAAGTTATATTATCATCATCAGATTTCTCTCCAGCAGGCATCCAATCATGATCTCTAGGAGGAAGTGCAGTCCAACATATATTAAACAATTTACACCTCATCCTTGAATGGATCTCACCATTTATAACTGGATTTGAAACCTGGTTTGAGCTCAGATAAAATGTTTTTTCTAACTCAACTCTCTCCTCAGCAGATATATTGCTGTTAGGAATTATGTCTTGCCACAAATATGTTCCATGGCCTTCTTGGCTTTTGGTATTTAGACCTTTGGCAATCAGAACATCTGAAATAAGAAAAAAGACAAATCCATGAATCATACATAAATATTGCTTATGGAATGTGCATGTAAAGATGAAGTTTCTTCATACCCTCATGGCATAGAAATATATAAAATTTAATAATGGATATGGTTATATACATATATATTTTTCCTACATACTGCATTAATGTAATAAATTGTACTTATATGTTTTCTAATGTTCAATTATGTTTTGCACTAACTTATTTTTGATTCCTAAAAAATATTTGGTAAAATTTCCCCTACTGCCTTGTCATAGTTTTCAACCAGGCGCTTACCACCTGCCATTTGTTTACACTGTTTTTTCCCCCTATTTCATTCTTATAACAGCAGTGGGTATTGTGTAGCACTTTGTCCCTTCTTTCTCTGCTTTGCAGGTGGTAATGTTTCCCTGGATCAGCTAATTTCAGGCTCAGGAGGAAGCCAGTCTTCTGTCTCTTAAACAAATTTTGCTTAGGTGCAGGATGTTACACCTATGTCTTTTTCTTTTTGTTCCCTGCTCCACTCCCTTTCACCTTCATCCACACTCCGTCTCCCTGTTAGACCTAGGGCAGTCTATCTACATACTGCAGGATGTATGTTTAGTCTTCTGTATTTCAATTGTAATACACTCTACAGTACTTTTTGAGTACTTCAGATCAATACACATTCTTTGTTTTTGTCTTATAAATATACAATGTAGTTGATTTTCATGTCCCTTGACCAATTCCTCCTCTCCCCTTCCCACTCCCCATTACCCCATAATAAACATTATATTTGTTCACACGTCTTAACAACTTCAAGGGATTTTTGTGTTTGTTGTTTCTCAACACCATTTACTTGTTTGCATATTTACTTTTACTAGCTTACAATTATAAGTGAGAACATGTATTTCTGTTTCTGTGCCTGGCTTATTTCACTTAACATAATTTTCTCTAACTCCATTCAGGTTGCTGTGAATGGTAGAATTTCATTTCACTTTACAGCAGAGTAGTACTTCGGTGTGTATATATACCACATTTTCCTTATCCACTCATCTGATGATGGGCATTTAGGCTGGTTCCAACTCTTGGATATTGTAAATAGCACTGAAATGAACATGGGAGTTCAGGTATCCCTTTGACACGATGATCTTCACTTCTCTGGGTATATAACCAGAAGTGGAATAGCTGGGTCATAAGGAAGACCTATCTGTAATTATTTGAGGAGCCTCCATACCATCTTCCACAAATACCACACCATTTTGCAGTCCTGCCACCAGTGTAGAAGGGTTCTTTTCTCTCTGCATCTTTGACAGCATTTATCATTGTCTTTTGGATATTATCCATCCTAACTGGAGTTAGATGATATCTCCGAGTGGTCTTGATGTGCATTTCCCAAATGCTGAGGGATGTTGAGGATTTTTCCATCTGTCTGTTGGCTATTCATATATCTTCCTTTAAAAATCCTGTTTAGCTCCTTTTCCCATTTCAAAATTCTGTTACTTGGGTTTTTGCTGTTAAGTTTTTTGAGTTCCTTGTGCATACTAGATATTATTCCTTTGTCAGATGTATGTTTTGCAAATAATTTCTCGAACTCTGTTGGTTGTCTTTACACTCATTTCTTTTGCTTTGCAGAGCTTTTTAATTTGCTATAATCCCACTTATTTTTCCTTTGGTTGCTTGTGCATTTGGGGTCATATTCATAAACTCTGTACACTAGCCTACTTCCTGAAGTGTTTCCCTTATGTTTTAAGGAGTTTTATTGCTTTAGGATGCATATTTAATTATTTAATCCATTTTTGAGTTGGTTTTGGTATATGGCATGAGCTACAGGTCTAGTTTCATTCTCCTACACGTGGAAGTCCAGTTTTATTAGCACCATCTATTGAAAAGGCAGTTACTTCCCCAATGTATGTTCTTGGTGCCTTTGTCAAAGTTCAGGCTGTAAACGTGCAGGTTGATCTCTAGGTTCTCTACTGTTCCATTGGTCTGTGCCTGTTTTTAATACCCGTACCATGCTGTTTTGGTTACTACAGCTTCATAATATAAAGACAGGTAGTGTATGCCTCTGGCTTTAGGCTTTTTGCTAAGGATAGCTTTGGCTATTTCTGCTGTTTTGTTATTACATATGAATGTTAGGGCTGTTTTTTTTTCCTTTCTGAGAAGAATGTAATTGGAATTTTGATGGGGACTGCATTGAATCTGTAGATCACTTTGAGCAGTATGGACGTTTTCAATGTTAATTCTTTCAATCCTAGAGCATGGGATATCTTTCCATCTTTTGTGTCCACTTTAAATTCTCTCAATAGAGATTTTTCACATCCATGGTTAACTTTATTCTTAGGTATTTTATTTTTCTGGTGACTATTGTAGGTGGGCTAGCTTTTTTGATTTCTTTTTCTGCTAATTCATTGTTGGGGTATAGAAATGCTACTGATTTTTTGTGTTGATTTTGTATAGAGCAACTTTGCTGAAATCATTTATCAACTCTAACAGATTTTTTTGTAGAGTCTTTAGGCTGTCCTGTATATAGGATCATATCATCTGGAAACAGGGACTGTCTGACTTCATCCATTACAATCTGGATGCCCTCTATTTCCTTCTCTTCCATGATTTCTCTGGTTGATATTTACAACACTATCTTGAAAAGGAGTAGAGAGAATGGGCATCCTTATTTCTTTCCTGTTCTTAAGGGGAAAGTTTTCAACTTTGCCCAATTCAGGATGATATTGGCAGTGGTTTTCTCATGTGGTTTTAATTGTGTTGAGACAGTTTTCTTCTATACCCAATTTATAGGCTTTTTATCATAAACAAATGTTGAATTTTGTTAAATGCCTTTTTCAGCATCTTAGAGATTATCATATGGTTTTTGTCTTTCATTTTGTTAATTTGGTATATAGCACTTATTGATTTGTGTATGTTGAACCAACCTTGCATCTCCAGGATGAATCTCTCTTGATCATGGTGTATAATTTTATGTGTTGCTGTATTATATTAGCTAGTATTTTTTGGAGAATTTTTGCATCTATATGCATCAAAGATTGGCCTGTAGTTTTCTATTTTGTTGTTGTCTCTGTCTGGTTTTGATATCAGGATGATGCTTCCTTAAAGAATGAGTTTGGGAGATTGGCCTCTGTTTCAATTTTTGGTTAATGTTTGTAGAGAATTGGTATTAATTATTCTTTAAAGGCTTGATAGAATTCTGCAGTGAGGCCTTCTGGACCTGGGCTTTTCTTTGTTGGATGATTGCTGATTACAATCTATCCTTCCAATCCAGTCAGTCATTCTGTGTCTTTCAAGTGGGGAATTTAATCCTTTTCCACTGAGTTATTATTGAAAAGTGTTAATTTACTCCTGGCATTTTATTGGTTTTTGCTTGGATGTTTTAAATGTGTTTTGTTTCTTTTGGATTTACTGTTTGTCTTCTTAGCTGGTTGGTTTCTCAGGACGGTAGATAAACTTTTTATCTTCATTATTAGCATTTTTATTGTACTGGTGGGTTTTTTTCTTTCTTGAGTATTCATGGTAGTGATGATTGCTTTTCAGATACCAGACAGTATTCCTTTGAGAATTTCTTGTAAAGCTGGTCATATGATAGTGAAATCCAGCAATTTCTGTTTGTCTGGGAAATATACTATTTGCCCTTCATTTTGGAAGGATACCCTTGCTGCATAAAGTATTTTTAGCTGGCAAACTTTGTCTTTTGGTATTTTGAATATATTATCCCATTCTCTTCTGGCTTTTAAGGTTTCTGATGAAAAGTCTGATGTTAGTCTTATAGGGGCTCACTTATAGTTGACTTGATACTTCTCCCTTGCAGCTTTTAAAATTCTCTTTGTCTTTGTGATTTGCCAACTTGAATATAATGTCTTAGAGAGGATATTTTTGGGTTGAATCTGTTTGGGGATCTTTGAGCCTCCTGAATCTGAAGATCTGTATCTTTCCCTAAACCTGGGATGGTTCTCTACTATTACTTTGTTGAATGTTTTCCATGCTATTTCCTTTTTCCTCCCCTTCTGACATGCCCATGATTCAGATATTTGAGTGCTTAAGGTTGTCTGTTATCTCCGATTTTCTTCAACTTTAAAATTATTTTTGCTGTCCACCTGTGTTATTTCAAACAGGCCATCTTCAAGGTCAAAAATTCTTATACTTGTCCTAGCCTGCTGTTTAAGCTGTTGTGTTTCTTATTTCAGTAGTGAACCCTTCAGCTCCAGAAGCTCTGCTACATTTTTTTCCAGGACATTGATTTGTCTGTACATTTCTTCTTTCAGGTCCTGTATACTTTCTCATTTCATTGTGTTGTCTAGCTGAATATTCTTCTATCTCATTTAATTTCCTTAGAATTGTTACTAAAAATTCTTTCTCAGTCATTTCAAGAACTTCCTGTTATATAGGACCTAGAAATAGAGAATTATTATATTCTGTGGGTAGTGTCATACTATCTTGGTTTTTCATAATTCTAGTATCTCTCCATTAGTGTTTAGTCATTGTGGCAGAGGCTTTCATAGTCCACTTGCTCCACCTTGGAGTCTGCAGCACTGGCAGGGAATTTTGTTGATATTCAACTGCCTGTTGCTGCCTTGGTGCCTGAGGGTCAGTCAGTCAGGCCACTTGAAGGCTTGGTCTTACTTGGCCTGGATACTCGTGGGGTTGCTGGGTTAGTGCTGCTGCTTCAGGGCTTGGGGTTTGGTAGGTCAGGCCTCTTGGGGGCAGGATCTTGCCTGTTCTGGATCCCATGGGGATGCCAGGTTGGCACTGCTGCCTCAAGGCCTGGGGGTTGGTGGGTTGCACCTATCTTTTTTTAGATTTCATTCTTCAGTAGGAAATGGTTATAGGCATCTTTGGATTTTTCAAATAAATAATCTCCTTTCCCCAAAATTAGATACCAAAACCTTCCTACATATTACTTATTTAACTTCTCTCCCTCTGTTTCTGAGAAAGTTCTGTTCTACCATTCTGGGAATCCCCTTTCTGCAAATCTAAAACATTTCTTTTTCAATGTTGGCTGTGCCCACAAGTTTTCTAAATTTTTTTCTAGCCCCTTTTGAGTTCATCTAGCATTCTACCCCCATTTTCTGGTGCACATAGCCCTGCTCTATAATTCACTGCTTCCAAAGGCTTTTATTTTGTGCAGTGAAGTTACAGCTGTCTCCTGCTTTCATAAAAAACAAAGTCTTGCATACACTTTTCATTATCTTTGTTGTTTTAGAATAATTTTCACAAACAGAAGGAGAAAATGCTAACTTCAAATGCCACCCCCCCATAAAAAGGTCTGAACCTCTCAATATAAAACCCTTGGTTCACTTGACATTGGGATGTACAATCTCGTGATTTTTCTTCCATGTCCAATGGCAGTCCTTTCTAGGCTCGTATGCTGTGTCCTCATCAGCTTCATAATTTCTGCTTCATGGTACACAAGGCTTCCTTCTGGACATTTCTCATTTTCTTATCAACTCTATAAGTAATCTCCTCTATGTCTTCAAAAACCACAAGCCACAATTTCCAAATTTGTACCTCCAATAGTAATGTCCACTTTAAAATCTATATTTTGTACTTGGGTACATATCATATGTCTGACACCATGTCAAGTAGACAATCTTCCTAAAGCTGCCTTTTCTGACCATCCTTCCTAAATTCTCACTACCCATTTTTCTGCCTCTCTCACTCTGATTACGTATTTCTCATGATTCTTTTTTTTTTTTCTGACAAGGGGATCGCAACGCTTGGCACAGTGTTGTCTGTGCCACGCTCAGCCAGCGAGCGCACCGGCCATCCCTATATAGGATCCGAACCCACGGCCTCAGTGCTACCAGTGCTGCAATCTCCTGAGTGAGCCACGGGGCCAGCCCTCTCATGATCCTAATACGATTATGTAACATATATTATTTTCTTAATTCTCTCACATCAGAATGTAAAATCTGTGAAAGAGCGACATTATTTAGATCGCTGCCATTTTAAGTACAAGTATAAAACTAAAATGTGTTTAATTAACATAGTAAAATACAAATAAATTTACGAATAAATGTCATGCCATAGTATACATCCCCCAAAACTCATATTGAAGCTTGATCATCACTGTAACCATGTGAAGAGTGTGGGAAATCTAACTATGGTATTTGAAAGGTGAGGCTTTTGGAAGGTTATTAGATAGTGAAGGTGATGCTCTCATGAATGGATTAATCTGTTCGTGGAAAAATGGGTTAATGGCTTAATGAGTCATCAGGAGGTAGACTGGTGGCTTTATACAGCACGTGGACACATTTTTGCCACTCTCATCTTGTGATACACTGCAGCAGCTGTGGACTCTTCTGAGAGTCTCCACAAGCAAGAAGACCCTCAGTAGATGTGACCCCTCAACCTTGGATTTATCAACCTACATAACAATAAAAAATAAATTTTGTTTCCCTGTATATTACCCCATTTCAGATATTCAGTTACATGGAATAAAAGAATCTGATGGAAAATACCCATGATAATGGAGAAAAAGAGAGCTACCAAGAATACTGATAAAATTCACAGTAAAGAAAAGAGATCTAAAAAGAAAAAGGTAAAGATTAGATTTGGGGAAGTATGTAAAATATTCATTAAAATTAAAGGTGGGTGTGTAAGTGTGAGAGTCCTCTTAGGAGAATATACAGTGCATAAGATTCTAAGCACTCCAGCTCTTCTCAGGTCTGAAGCCTAGCAAAAATATTGGTAAAAACAGCTGGACATGACCAACATCTACTGGGCTTTACTCTTCCCAGTCTCAGTGCCCAGTATGTGCTGACCTTGTAAGTGCAGGTTTGGAGATTCTTCTGTCATCCATGGCTCTGATTGTTGCTCCAACCTGAAGATCACTTCAGGTTTGGTAATGCAGTGCACTTTAACAGAAAAAAACAGAGAACTTTATGAAATTGTTGAGTCAGGCCCTTGGAAGGATGGCAAGAGCTTGGCTTAAGATGCTATAAAATGATGGGGCCAATTTGTAACTTACATTGGAGAGGAATGACTCGAATTCTTTATGGAACAGAATCTTAACTAAATAGCATTAAATTTCGTAAGTGGTTCCTACATTTACCATAAAAGAAGAAAGTGTTTTTTCTGACATTTTCTGAGGAGTTTCACTCACCCAGTGACACCAGGTTGCTGTAAGTCTCCAGCATCACATTTCTGTACAAAGTTCTCTGGGCATCATCCAGTTCCTGCCACTCTTCCCAGGTGAAGTCCACAGCAATGTCCTCAAAAGATACCAACCCCTGTAACAGCACATTCTCCTCAACTCAAGTCACCAGATCTGTTTCACAAAACAGAAATCTGGGAACTGAAAATTCTGTGTTGTGTGTGTTTTGTATGTATCTTACAAAAGGTACAGCTTCCTTGCATTCCATATGGTAGAAGAAAGAAAAATTAGAACATGAACATTCTGCAACTGTAACAATGTATTAATTACAAAAACATACTATTACAAAGCCACTTTACAGATCTACAAAATTTCCATCTTGCTACAGGTAAAAGTATGAATAATGTTCTACTCCTCCAAGGGATGTATTGGTATGAAAACAGGTATACACACATACATACATACCTGAAGAAAATGTGTTAGATGAACTAATTTAGACCCAAGTCTTAATTTAGACCCAAGTCTATTTTGTTATAATAGACTGTGGTAAGAAAGAATGAGAAAATATTCTACTTTGTGTTTAGTTTGCATTCCACTAGAATGCCAAAGATACTTAGTCCTTCCATGTAAAGCATATGAGGAAACTGCAAAAGTCCTGTCAGAATGCTGCAAACAAAACACACCATATTAATGGAACTACACACAGCACCATGTCTAGGTGATGCAATAAACACAATTTGACCTAAATCAAACACCAAAAATTTTATGCACTCATTGTTGATTTAAAGTTACTTGCAAATTAAAAGAATGTACCAAACATTTCCAAATTTCCTTTATATATGCAAAAAAAAAAAAGGCTTGTGTCCCCCCCAGGAAGAACACTGCCACTTTCCAAACCAAGCAGTGTAAATAATGAGGTCCTGGTTAAGACTAGGTATGTTAACATAACCAGATTTGCATTTGACAGTTATCCCCTAGGAGAATAGTTAAGGTGCTTAAGGGAGAGTAAGTGGGGGAATAAAACTACCTGTCATCAGTACACACAGCAGTAAGCATACCAAAGAGGGAAGTAATCCTTTAAAAGAGAAAAAAGGAAAGAAAAAGCAGAAGAATGTGATTCTAATTTGCAGTGCAGAGAATAAAAATAAGAGGCCTATTACCAGGCTATCTACATGTTTGCAGCTACTTAGGTACTGGCACTATAAAGTGAAATTTGAAAAGTGGGAGAAAAGCTATAATGGCAGAAATGATGCAGATTTGAACATATTGTATTTAAAATATCTACAGGCCGAGCCCGTGGCGCACTTGGGAGAGTGCGGCGCTGGGAGCACAGCAGCACTCCTGCCGCGGGTTCGGATCCTATATACGGATGACTGGTGTGCTCACAGCGCTCACTGGCTGAGCGCGGTGCAGCCAGTCTCTAAAAGGACAAAAAAAAAAAAAACCTACACATCTTGGGCACAAGGGGTGACAATCAGCTTTGTATCCCATGAATATTCATAACTAATAAAAAAAATGTAAAAATGTCCAAATGGCAATTAGATACATAATTTGAGTGTTTGAGATATCTAAACTGAAGATAAAGATTTGTAAAATATCAGAATTTCAGTGATACCTGTAGCCATCAAAGTTAATGAATCTATAACATTAATTTTTTTTTAAAAAAGTATGGAATGTGCAGAAACATTAATGTATAAAGATAGAAGAAGAGAAATACACTGTGAAGACCAAGAGAATTTTTTCTGAGTTTATTCCATAAATAAAAGAAAAATCAGTATTAAGAAGTCTACCAATATAAATGATCATTTTTATAGTTGTACGAAGCAAAATTCTATTATCTACATAGACATTAAGAGGGAACTTTTAGAAATGCATTCCAGGTTTCTATTCCTGCAGAAAAAAGCTTGAAAATCATCACTCCATTATAACAATAAATATAAAACTAAAGAGACTGAAAAATCAACAACTTTTCTTAGAAGGTGAAGAGAGAAAAGGACACAGTGCAAACTAATGTTCTGAAGATTAGAAAAGCAGAGAGGCAAATATACACAGTCGTGGCTAACAAGAGTAGAGATTTTCTACTGGAAACCACATCGTGAACCAGTGTAAGAGCAGGCAAACTTAAATTGTGACTGATAAATTGATGGAGGCTTGGTGTAGACAACTCTGAGGCTTAAAACTCCAGGGGACCTGGTCATAGGCATGTATCCACAGTATTGTGAAATTCACCATCAAAAGCTTCAACAGGTTCCTACAGTTAATAGTAAAAAACGATCTCACCCCGTGAGAGAAAAAAGGCAAACCACTTTTAAATATGCCAAAATGTTGGGTCAGCCACCGACCTACCTGAACAACCCTTAGCCTCACTATCAGTCTCTCCCTTGGTGGGCGAGTGAATTGCCTGGATTCCTCTTTCCCTCTGGTCCCCGTTGGAAGATGGGGGAAGAGAGCTGTGAAGAGAGGTGAGCACAGCCGCCAGCCCCAACCAGCCCATTAAAGGACACTCAGATGCGGCAGGGGTTCTGTCGAGCAGTTCCATTTATTATCACACAAGCACTTGCTTTTAAAGGCAAATGGGGAAGGGAGGTTTTTACATCCTCCAATCAGCTTAAAGGTTATGAGAGCATGCATCCTGTCTCAATGCGTAGCTATTGCAATCACGCAGTGTTCACGAGCACGGAAGTGCGTATTTGGCCAATAAGGTTCCCACAGACACTCCCACCCTACTCCCTCCCGGCGCCGTCTTAGGCTGTCACGTTAATACGCCTTTGTGGGCCCATAATGGCGCCGCTTGTAATGTCACTTAAGGTGGCGTTAGTTTTTAAGGCCCGACATCCAAAGTCCTGCCCTGAGCAATTGGAAGAATAAATA
>NW_007729641.1:24486-34388 GCF_000696425.1 Galeopterus variegatus | reverse complement strand
CGGAAGTGCGTATTTGGCCAATAAGGTTCCCACAGACACTCCCACCCTACTCCCTCCCGGCGCCGTCTTAGGCTGTCACGTTAATACGCCTTTGTGGGCCCATAATGGCGCCGCTTGTAATGTCACTTAAGGTGGCATTAGTTTTTAAGGCCCGACAAAAATATTCTGTTGTTCTTTTATTACCTACTCTATTTTTTATAGAAGTCCAAACAGACTAAGATGGCTCCCCTTTCTCCACACCTTACTACCACATTACGTAATGCATATTTACAGTAGTTTCTTTTCCCTTGTACATCATGTCTGTCTATAAAGAAAAAAATTACAAGGCATTCTAAAAGACAAAATAAGATAATAAACAAAGAAACAGTTGGAAGTGACAGAGCAAGCATCAGAAAAAGGTATGACAAGGATGATAAAATTATCAGATGGTAAAAAAAAAAAAACCTCCAATAATAAGGCTCAAATAGATAAAGCACACAGTATTCAACAGATGGGCAATTAAAGTAGAGATAAAAGTCCTAAGAAAGAATGAAAACAGCAAACAAATAAACAACCAAAAAAAAAAAAATAAACAATACCATGGATCAAAAACACTGTAATTGAAATAAACAATGGTTTTAATTGGCTTATTAGTAGATCCAAAGAGGCTGAGAAAAGAATTCCTGAGCCTGAAAATACATTCAATAGAAACTTCAATATCTGAAAAGCAAAGAGAACTAAGACAAAAGAACAGAACATAATATCAAGCTCTGTGGGGACACTACAAAAATGTCCCATAGACTAATGTACCATAGAATAATGAGAATACCAGAAAAAAGACAGAGAAAGAAACAGAAGAAATATTTGAAACAATAATGCCTGAGAGCTTCCACAAATTAATGTCAGACACCAAACCAAAAACCCAGGAAGCTCAGAGAATATCAACCACAATAAATGCCAAAAATCTACACCTAAGCATATCATTGTTAAACCACAGAAAATCAAACTTTTTTTTTTAATCTACAAAAAGGCAGAGGGAAAAATATCTTACTCATAGTGAAGAAAAGATAACAATTACATATAAAATCTGCTCAGATTCCAGGCAAGCAAGAAGTCAGTGAAATGAAACACTCAAAAAGAGTTGAGAGAAGAAACCCACCTCCTAGAGTCCTTTACCTTGTAAAATCATCCTTCAAAAGTGAAGGAGAAATACTTTCTCATATGAACAAAAATTAAGGAAATCCATTACCAGTATAAAAGTCTTGCAAGAAATGTTAAAAGAATTTCTGTGATAGAAGAAAAAGACATAGCTCAGAAATCTGGATCTCCACTTAAAAAGGAAGAGAATTAAAAAAGAAAGTAGTGGAGGTAAAATAAAAGCTTTTATTTTTCTTATTCTTGAGCTGACATATAATAGGTTGTACCCAATAGTAGTCATAACAATGTACAAAATTATGTATGCTTTTACACATACATACCAATGTACATAGTTATGTAAGGTTGTGTATAAAAAAACAAAGTGACAATAATGATATGAGAAACAGGATGATGGAATAAAGTAGAATTATTTTGTTATAATAAGCAAGTTACACTGCTCATGAAGGGGTATAATTTAATTGAAAGTGAACTTGCATAAGTTGCAAATGTATATTTCAAACTTTAGGGCAACTTGTTTAAAAAAAAGTATTACTATAAAAATGCTCAGAAAGAAGAGAAAGTGTAAATCCCTCAATGCCACAAAAGGCTAAAAAGGGATTATGGGACCGTGCCCTTTTTCTAAGCAAAAACAAGATGGCCTAAACAGATAAAAGGTGGTGCCTAAGAGAAGTTAAGGGGGAGGGCTAAGCATAGAGAGGCAAGGCATGTGCACATTTGATCTTTTCAAGGATTGGCCTAAGCTTAGAAATCCCCACCTGCTAAGCATATAAATACGATCTTTTGTGTTACAATAAACAGAACTGCCTGACAGAACCCCCGTTGTGTGTGTATGTGTTTGTTCCCTATCTGGGAGAGCAGCAGCATGCTCACCCATCTCTTGGAATCTCTTTTCGCCCCATGCCCTGGTGGGGGGAGAAAAGGGCAATCCCTTTGTCCCACACCCTCTAGGGAAAGGAAAAACCTGTTGGGGTCCCGTGTGGCCGCCGGAGACACGCATCGAAGGATGAAAGATGAAAGTAAGAGCATGGAACAGGAGAATGAAATAGAAAAGTGTAACAAATATGGTAGGTACTAATCCAACTATATCAGTAATCTCCTTGAATGTCAATGGTCTAAATGAACCAATTAAAAGACAGAGACTGAGAAGATAAAAATACAAGCCCGAACTATATAATGTCTACAAGAAACCAACAGTAAAATAAAGACACAAATGAATTCAAAGTAAATGGATAGGGAAAAACAGACAATGCTAACATCTAACCAAAAGAAAGCAAAAGTTGCTATATTTATTTTAGACAAAGCAGACTTCAAAGCAAGGAAAGTTATCAGGGATGAAAAATGGCATTATATCAGGATACAGGAGTTAATTCTTCAAGGAAACAATAATTCTTAATGAGAATGTGCCTACCAACAGGTTGTCCACGTACGTGAGGCAAAAATAACAGCATTTCAAAGACAAATAGATGAATCCACCAAAAGGACTGAAGACTTCAACACCATCTATCAAAAGTGGACTAGTTCATAAGGCAGAGAATCAGTAAAGACATAATTAAACTCAACAACACGATCTCAAAATAATTGATATTTATAGAACACTTTACTGAAAAACAACAAAATAAACATTCTTTGGAATCCACATGAGACAATCATCAACATAGAACACATTCTGGGCCATAAAACATACTTCAGCATATTTTTTAAAAGTAGAAATCATACACTGTCTGTTCTCAGATGGCAATGGAATTAAATCAGAAATCAACAACAAAACAGTAACTGGAAGATCCCCAAATAAAGTGGGATGGAATAACACACTCTAAATAATGCATGGGTGAAAGAAAAATTTTAAAATATTTAACTAAATAAAATTGAAAATACAGATTATCAAAATTTGTGGGGTACAGCAAAACCAGTGCTTTGAAGGAAATTTATGGCATTGAATGCATATATGAGAAAAGAAGAAATATCTAAAATCAATAACATAAATTTCAACCATTGAAAACTAGAAAAAGAGAACAAATAAAATCCAAAGAAAGCCAAAAGAAAAATGACAGCATAAATTAATAAATTAAAAATAGAAAATCAATAGAGAAAATCAAAAACAAAAACAAAATAGCTGGTTCTTTATAAAGGTAAATAAAATTAATAACCCTATAGCCAGGCTATGGGAAAAAGGAACAGAAATTACTAATGACAGAAATGACAGCTGGGGCATCACTACAGATCTGTGCACATAAAAAAAGGATAAAAAAGAAATAATATGACAAATTGTCTTGCACACATTTGAAAACTCAGATGAATTGGACCGTCTTCACAAGATGCAATTACCAAAATGCACGCAATAAGGAAAACACAATCTGAATAAGTCTATATGTATTATGAGAGTCAGATAAATCATTAATACCCTTCAAAACAGAAAATATCCAGCCCAGATGTGTTCATTGGTAAATTAAACCAAACATTTAAGGATGAAATTATAACAGTTCCCTACTATCTATTTCAGAAGATAGAAGCAGTTGGGCTAATTCCCAACTCGTTGAAAAAGACAGCATTACCTCAATACCAAAACCAGAAAAAGATACTTCAAGAAGAGAAAACTACAAATCATTATGACTCATGAATATTCATATAAAAGTCCTCAATAAAATATTAGCAAACCTAATCCAACAATGTATAAACAGAGCCGTGCACCATGATCAAGTGAGATTTATTCCAGGCATGCAAAGCTCGTACATTTGAACATCAGTTAATATAATCCATCACACCAACAGACTTAGAAAAACCATTTGATCCTATCAATAGAGCCAGAAAAAGCATGTGACAAAATACAGCAACATTCACAATCAGTACTCTCAGTAAACCAGAAATAGAGGGAACTTCCTCAACTTGATAAAGACTATCCACAGAAAATACAGTTAATATCATACTTAATGGTGAGAAATTCAAAGCTTTCCAACAAAATCAGAAACAAAGCAAAAATGCATCATCTCACCACTCCTTTCAACATTGTACTCAAAGTATTAGCTAATACAATAACACAATATAAAATAAAAGGCATACAAAAAGGGAAAAAAATAGTTTTTGTTGACAGATGATATGAAAGTCTGTAGAAAACCCAAAATACACAAAAAACCAAAACAAACAAACAAAAACTTCTGCAACTAATAAGTGATTATAGCAAGAGTTCAGGATCCAAAGTTCGTATGCAAATTGGATTGCTATCCTATACACTAGCAATTGAGACAAAGAGAACACAAGTAGCAAAATGACAAACATAAATCTAACCTTATGAATAATTAGTTTAAATTAAATTGGATGAAATAATCTACTTTATGCGGAGACTGTCAGGCTTGATAGGAAAGTAAGACCCAATGACATGCTATCCACAGAGACATGATTTAAATACAAAGACAATAACAATAAAGTTTTACAAAAATTGAAAAAGATATAGTATACTGACCATAAGTATAAAAAGCCTAAGTGGAGATATTAAAACTAGCAAAAAGAAACTTTAAGAGAAAATATATAAACAGAAAAAAAGAGAGAACTTTCATAATAACAAAAGAATTATAAGTGAAGATGACATAACAATTATAACTGTGTCTGTGCCTAAATGCAGATCCACAAAGTACAGTCATGTGCTGCTTAAAGACTGGATACAAATTCTGAAAAATGTGTCATTTGGAAGCTTTGTCATATGTAAACATCACAGAGTGTACTTACACAACCTACACGGTATAGCCTACTAAACACCTTGGCTATATAGTGTAGATTATTGCACAGTTATACATGTGGTCTCTTGTTGACCAAAATGTTATGTGGCACATGACTGTACCTGAAATAAAAAACAACTGAGTTAAAGTAAGAAATTGATAAACCCACAATCATAGCTGTAGAATTAATACTCTTCTCTCAGTAACTGATAAAAAAATCAGATAAAAAATTAAGAATACAGCAGACATAAATGACAAAATTTTAATTCTATGACATTGTGGAAGTATATATTTGATCTCATTCTCTGTCTCCTGGCATACAACTCCTAAAGTCAGACTCTCAAAAGTCGTGAGTGCTATTTTGCCTGCTAATGAGTTGGCTGGTGGCTGGCTGCACCTAGGTAAATTCAGGATGGGAGCTGACTGTGAGAGGAGCCAACTTTGCAATTAGAAGGTTGGGACTTGCAGCCCACCTCCCAACTTCCAGGGAGGGGAGACTGAAAGTTAAGTTGGTCAAAAGTGGCCTACCCTGTAATCAATTGTGCCTAATGAGGCCTCCATAAAAACCCAAGAACACTTTTGGGGGAGCTTCTGGACAGCTGAACTCATCCAAATGCCAGGAGAGTGCTGCACCCTACCTCCGAGGGAATGGAACCTCCTGTGCCACGACTCTTCCAGACCTCACCCTATGTATCTCTTCATCAGACTATTTGTATTTTTCAAAATGTCCTTTAAAATGAACCAGTAAATGGAAGTAAATTTTTCACTGAGTTCTTGGGCCCCTCTAGTAAATTAATCTAGCCTAGACAGAAAGAAGGGAGTTGTGGGAGCCACAATTTATAGCCAGTCAGAAGTTCCAGTAACCTGGACTTGCAACTGGCATCTGAAATGGGGGCAGTCTTATGGATTGAGCGCTAAACTTATTAAACCTGGAACTACCTCCAGGTAGACAGTGCCAACATAAATTTGAATTACAGTAGTACCCAGCTATGTCTACTGCAAAATTGCTTCTAGATTTAGTGTGTGGAGAGAAATCCTCATATATCTGGTGTCAACAGTGTGTTGTGAGAATATAGTAGGGGAAACTGAGTGTGTTTTTTTCCTCACAACCTAATTGATATTTATAGATTACAATCTGGAGCTACTATGGATGAGTGTGTCCACCAAAGTCCATGTTTTGGAAACTCGATCCCTATCATAAAAGTGTTAAGAGGGTGGGAAATCCAATTATAATATTTGAAAGCTGAGGCCTTTAAGAGGAGACTGGATTGTGATGACTATGTCCTAGTGAATGGATTCATCCATTCATGAAGTAATGGATTAATGTATTAATGGGATGTCATGGGCATAGACTGTGGCTTTGTACAAAGAACACACGAAAGCACTCTTGCCATTCTCATGACGTGTTATCCTACATTGCCAAAGGACTCCCTGCAGAGCCCCTACCAAGAAGAAGGCTCTCACCAGATGCGTGCCCTGGACACTGGACTTCTCAGCCTCTGAAACTGTAAAAATAACTGCTTCTCTTTATGCATTACTCAGTTTCAGGTGTTCTAAGAAACAAACAAACAACAACAACAAAAACTAGACTAACACAGGAGCACTCATGAAGAGAGAACACACATTAACCTATGAAACAAATCATAAGACTGAAATATTATATTTTCTCTGACCACAACGAAATTAAATTAGAAACCAACAACAAAAGTATATCCACAAAAGTCTCAAATACTTGAAAAATACATGACACATTTTGAATGGAGGTCAGAAAACAAAGAGCCTGTCTTGGGTGTGTGGGGGAAGGTTTAGTCTAATGGATTTTAATACACAAGAAGCTCACACTTTTTAAAGCAGTGATTACACTGAATCATTTCTTATATCAAAAGGCCAGAGTTAGAAACAAAGAGCCTGTCTTGGGTGTGTGGGGGTAAGTTTAGTCTAATGGATTTTAATACACAAGAAGCTCACGCTTTTTAAAGCAGTGATTACACTGAATCATTTCTTATATCAAAAGGCCAGAGTTAGATTAAAAATGAAAAGGAGGCCATTGGATCCCCAAGTTACTCAAGCAAGAAACAGACAAAAATAGTTGGTCAACCACAAACCCAAGCATTTTAAGAAAAAGGATATTGACAGAGAAAGGCAAGAGCTCAAGGGGAAGTGTGAGGAGGCATTAGGCATCTTTCCAGGGATTAAGTTGGGTCTTATTCAAATAACTACAGCAGGTGCCCAATGGGAATAACTAACTGTTCAGACCAGTGGTGCAGTTGCCTCCCATTCCCACTAACCCTGTCTGAAGGGAAGTGCCCACATGTTCAGGCCAGTCTCTTCACTGTCTACTGGGTGTGTGCAGAGAGCAGACAACAGGCAAATGGACCTCTTTAAGTTGAGCTTTCAGCAAGTTCTATAATAGCAAAAAATTTCTGGGGTTCTTGAGAGGGGAAAATTATATTATGCCCTTCACTGTCTACTGGGTGTGTGCAGAGAGCAGACAACAGGCAACTGGACCTCTTTAAGTTGAGCTTTCAGCAAGTTCTATAATAGCAAAAAATTTCTGGGGTTCTTGAGAGGGGAAAATTATATTATGCCTGTGGTAGAAATTGGTGGGAAACTGGTCTTCAATTTTTTAGCTTAAGGTAGATGTCTAACAGCTACAAAGAGGTATTCAACAGACAGCTTAATCTATGGTCAAAAGTCTGGAAAAGAGGTACAAACTGGAGAGAAATAGGAGTGCAAACTACAGAGGATCAAATCACTCAAGAAGAATTGCAGAGTGAGAAGAACAGGGCCTAGAGAGGAGCACTTGAATGAACTATGTTACAAAGAAAGTAGAAGAATTAAGAGAAAAAAAGAAGAAACCACCAGTGAAGTCCTCATAGAAAGTAACAAAGAGGAATTTCCAGGAAAAGGTCATGAACAGCAGTTTCAAATATGGCAGAAGATACAAGTAAGGTAAAGATGAGAGAACAGTCATTGAATCTGACTATAATTTAGGTTACTGGTGAACTTTTGCAGAGCTGAAATAAGACTACATTGAGTGGGCTCAAGAGCAAATGAATGGTGAGAATATTTACCAGAAAATATAACTTTGTATAGTGTGCTGCACACCTGCATGTACACATGAACTGAGAGAAACCTATAGAGAGTTATTCAATAATCTGTGGTTGACTTAATCCTCCAGATGATCCAGGTTTTATCTGTGAATCAAGGACAGCCTTCCAAAAGCTGTCTGGGCTCACACTATTTTGGAAATTCCAGAAAAAAACTTATTAAGGAAGTTGTTCTTTAGCACTAGGAACTGTTTTTACTGCAGAAAACTAAAAGTACTTATTTCCAAATTGGTGGTAAAAATTTTTCCACAATGTCCTCTATGTGACCAATGGAGATAGTCTGTCAGACTTTGGTGGCAGCGATCTTAATGTTCCATTAAAATTTAGTATACTGTCCTCTCAAATGTCATTCCAATCATGGAACAAAAAAACTTCCTTTTTGCCATGACATCAGAAGGATCAGAGACAAATTTGCACTGAATTTATAGGACTCTAAGGTCTGACAACCTGCTGTCTCTACTTGCCATCTTTATCTTCTACACCTACATTTACTTCAGCTGAATTCTACATGTTTATATTTTTCTATTTTAATTCCTAGACCCCAGAAAGCTCATAAATACAATGTAAATCAAAGTAAAGAACAAATAAACAAACAACTTACCCAAGATTTATTCATTTTTTGTTGTTCTTGGGAATACATAGAGCACTCTGGCAGCACACCTGAAAGAGAAAGAAAATGGAGTGAATTAAAGAAGGAACTGGTGTGACATGATCTTGGGTCTTGACCAAAGCTCTGCACATTAGCTGGAAACAACAAAGCTCTCTCCCTATGGGACAATAATCCTTTATGCCTCAAAAATGAAGATGCATCTACAAATACATTAATTGATAGAAATCAGACAATTTAATTTTGGGTTAATGAAAACATATGAGGTTATTTCAAAAATTTTGCATAAAGATTGAATTAAAAGATAATGTGAATCCTTCAATAAACTTTTTGAAGACTCCTCATATATTACCTACTGCTTTAGCAACAATTAATTTACCTCAAGATATAGTTATTTAAGCAAAAGAATAAAATATTATGTCTTCACAAAAATTATTATGATAAAAATATGCTCAGGCTGTGTAAACCATTTCTCTATTAATACAGGGATTTCACACCGGAGTCCACATGAGTGTTTCCACTATAACACATCTTGCTTTTATATACCTAAACATCAGACAAGTGTGCATTTTGCACCCCAACATTTTTTGCCCATGATTATAAGGGGAAAAAAGTACATAATGTATATTTCTTGTGGTACACTCTTCTAGCAAAATTTCCCAGTGACAGGTTTCCCTGTATCCAACTTCTGATATACTATGTTCTGGCAATAAACTAGGCTTTGCACTGATTTTCTTTGGCCACTGAGACATTAAAAAATGTGATGCAAATACGGCTTTGAAAGGTGCTTGCCACTGGTGCTTGCCTTCTTAGACACAGTTATATTGTAAAGAAACCTGGGACTGCCCTGTTAAAGACACAGGACCTACCCAAACAGGACAAGGGAGTAAAGACATCTTAAACTAACCAGCCTCAGTCAAAGCACCAGGTGACTGAGGCCTCATTTGTAATCCAGGCAACACTAGTATAGAAACTGCCCTGCTGAGTGCACCTCAAAAAGCATATCCATAGCAAATGAACTTGTAGCAAATACAATGGGTTTTTTTGTTTGTTTCTGTTTTTGTAAGCCTTGAGTTTTGATTAGTTTCTTACCCAGCAAATACTAACTGCTACATAGAAGCCACCAGAATTCGGGCCAGCCCGGTGGTGCACGGGAGAGTGCGCTGCTTGCGAGTGTGGCGGCGCTCCCGCCGAGGGTTCGGATCCCATGTGGAGACCAGTTCCCGCTCACTGGCTGAGCAAGTGGTGAGCGCGGAGTGGGCGCAACACTGAGGGTTGCAATCCCGTCGCCGGTCAGTAAAAAAAAAAAAAAAGGAAAAAAAAAAAAAAAAAAAAAAA
>NW_007729641.1:19717-23077 GCF_000696425.1 Galeopterus variegatus | reverse complement strand
TGGGATCCGAACCCTCAGGCGGGAGCACCGCCGCGCTTCCCAAGCGGCGCACTATCCAGTGAACCACCGGGCCAGCCCAGAATTCATGATTTTTAAGAACACATTACTGACATGAAGTAGAAATAATTTGCGTTATCTACCGTTTGAAATTACATAATCTACAGAAAGTCTTGGAAATAAAAAAGGATAGTAATATTTAAGGCAAAGCATATTCAAGCAATGTTTGATCTAAAGTTGACTTCATTGTCATAAAAATAATCTCAAAAGGAAACACTTTTTTATATTTTCTTAATTTTTATTTTTATTGTAACATACTTGATTGTACATATCTGTGGGTACAGAGTTGAATATCACTACCTAAGTACAATATGTAATGCTGAAATCAGGTAACTAGCATATTCAACAATATACAATGCTATCATTTTTCACGGCCCTTTATCAGTTCCTCCCTCCCCCCAACCCCTTTCCCATATCTGGTAACCTCAGGTCTCCTTTGGAAAGTTCAATATCTTATTGTGATTGTTGTTTCTTTCTTTCTTTCAATTTATACATTTATTTTTTTAGCTCCCACTTATAAGTGAGGATATGTGGTCACCTAGTTTTGACTTAAGTGTGGCAAAATGGATAACGCTAGCCAAAAAGTCAAGCTGTCAAACATCAACAGATCATGTGACCCTGGGCAAGTTACACCTCCTAAAATCTGTTTTTTAAAAAAATCTTTCTAGTAAAGTGGAAATACCTTGGCAAACACTTTCTGAAATATCAGAAACAACTATCAGGATAGTGGGAACCTCAGCATTTTCTCTAGATGCCAAATATGGTGATAAGCTATGTTTGAGAGAGTTCAGACACTGGAAACAATTAGAAGAAATGAGAGCATGTTTAGAGAGCACTGTAGGCAGATCCTCTCAGGTTATCACAGGTTATTCCTTCACCCCAAACAATACTTGAATGTTTACCCTACAAGTAACATTTCCTAGGCCACTGCCTATCCTCAAAGTCATGTCTCTTTTGTAAGTGGGTGCAAATATTCCAATATCACCCAGTCTCTGACAGCTATTGAATGAGAATATCTTATTCAATCAACCAACTCCTGTGCACTCTAGATGCTAGGATCAATAACTACTTGGGCTGTGCAAAGCTAGGATCTTGACCTTTTGGGACATTTCTGCCTGTGCTCTGAAGGGATACTGAGAAGACTCAGGCCAGAGAGGAATTCTTTTAGGGGGAATTCCTATTCACAGGGCACCCTCCTTCAAACTTTTTAACACCTCCTTTACTCCAAAGAAAACTGGACCTTTATCCAGTACCCCAATCTCCTTCTTAGGAGCCACTGTCCCTGGAAACTAGGTCATGTATAAACTTTTAAAAACTCAGACCAGAAGTGCTTAGCAGACTACACAGTGCAGGAGGGAACAGAAAGTTCACTTGCTAAAGAGACACCAGGACACCCCACAAATACAACTTCCACAGAGTAACACTCAGTCTGCACTCACTTCACAATTATTTCTCAGGGATTTTCAAGGAATGTCACTAGTATTGAGGCAGGAAGCTAGATAGAGATAAGAGCTCGAGAAGGAAAAACTGGTCATTTACAGATGGGACGATCCGGGTTCCTGAGTAGACATGCGCATGCGCAGAAGCGGAGACAAAGACAACTCCAGGCAAGCGGTGCCCCCGGTCTCCCAGGAGTCGTTTGCTTAGACCAACGAGTCCCACCAGCTAGGGCGCCTGTCTCTTTCGCCAGTACACCCGAGATTGCATTCAGGGCTCAACCAATGACCAAATGGCACAAACCCAACTAAGAGACTTAGGACTGTAACCGTCGGGGCTCTCAAGCACTCTTTTCTCTCGCTTGGGTCCACTCCATTTTCTCCGGAGTGTACAGTTCTCTCTTTCTTTGCTAAATAAAACTCTCTGTAACTTTCATTTCTCGTGTGTCTCATCCGAAACTCTGTTCGAGACACCAAGAACCTGGACCTGGCCAACGGGACCTGGGATTCTCCTTCAACAGTACCGCTAATGCCCTCATCTCACACATCAGTAAATCACATGTAATACGGGTCAGTACCAGGCACCGTCAACGCAGGGCCGGAACGTGAACTCACTGCACACCCCCCAGGCCCGCGCTGTCCTCAGACACCCCAGTCCACACCCGTCGCCATCTTGGACGTGACCTCCAATGGCGGTGGTTCTGGAACAGGCTCTGAGCAGCGCGTCAGGCTCCTCCCACTTCAGACCCACCGGAGCACCTGCTCCACCACGTGCTGGGACACACGTGTGCTCCACAGGGTTCCACTCCTCCACTCTTGCACCCACCTTCAAGGACACAGACTCCAAACACAGGATCTGAGGAGCAGCGCGGAGGAAACTGCAGCATCTGGAAGATGGCGGGAGACAGCACAGCCACACATGCGCAGAAGAAAGGAAAAAAGCTGCGCCTGCGCAAAAGAAGCACAAAGGACGGGTCCCAGAGCTCTCTGCTGGTGACGTTGTTGGAGGATGAGATGCTCTTTCCTGCAAATCTCTGTGGTCCTCCCTTGGGAAGAAAGGAGGAAATTTTTTGTTTCCCAGGAGAGAGTCCCCGTTATCAGGACACCAGGGCCTGATGGATCAGGAGTGATCTCCATCTATGTGGTGGCAATGAGGAATTTTCGAATATGGGCCGATGAGTAGAAGATATTAATAAGTAGCTTTTTCTTCTGATATAGGTATTGCTGTCATAGAACCCAAGTCTATTTTCTACACATGCATTTTAAAGTATGAAAAGATTGTGTCTCTATTTTATTTTAAATGATTTAACAAACCAGAAATTATTGTGGTAACTTTATTCCAATTTGTTAAAAGATGTTCATTCTCATCCAGTAAACTAATTTGTGAGTCTCCAATGGATCTTATTGTACAATTGGAAAAATGCTATTGTGTATATAGTGAAATAAAATAGCAGGTCATAGGGTAGGTGCACTCCATAATCCTAATGCCAATTTATACTTGTAGGGTCTGATAATTATTTGCGCCCAAACTCCCAGGTTCTGTTCACCCACCCATCTATACATTAATCAAATCTTTAGTTATTTGGCGTGTGTGTGTGTGTGTGTGTGTGTGTGTGTGTGTGTGTGATGGACCTGAAGTTTTTCTTTTCTTCCCTGGTTTCTGCCACAAACTAGGCAAGGAGTTGTGTACAAGCATTTCTCAAAGCTTCTGTTACCACTGAAGTTTCTCTTCAAACAGGGAAATGCCTGGCTTGAGTTATCAAGGTTGATGTGGGCTTGAGTGATAGAATGAGTCCAAAATTGCTCAGAAATTATTATCATGGAGATCTGGTGATAGTTGGTAAGATTGAGAACAGTGGCTACTGTT
>NW_007729641.1:14294-18731 GCF_000696425.1 Galeopterus variegatus | reverse complement strand
CTCTCTCTCTCTCTCTCTCACACACACACACACACACACACACACACACACAAACACACACGGCACCTTTAAAGGTAAATGAGAAACTATAAAAGGAAGCACAAATGCACATTGTTTCTACTTTCCTCTCTTAACTGATTTAGAAAGCAACTGTATAAAACTCTATATATACATTGTATTGTTCTTCCTTTAACATATAGAAATCAAATATACCAGTGCAAAGAGAAAGAGAAACTGATGAAGATCCCCAGACCAGAATTTTGAGGTCTTAGAGCAATGTCCACAGTCCCAGGCCTTTTGTGTGGCCACAGCTGAGGGACATTATGCTCCATGACAGGCTCTCATACAAAATGCTGTCCATGCAGAAGCAATCCCCTCAGCATCCAGCCACGTGGACTTTGAGGTCAATGTGCATGTTTGACCGATTCTCCAACACCAATGTTAAATGGGATGAAGAAAAAGGGTGCTTGAAATACACCAAAATGCTTCTACCACAAGGTTCACATTTACACATAGTGGTAGTCGCATGGCTTAAGCTGTCAGTCACAGGTCCTCTGGTGTCATGTCTAAGAAACCATTTCCCGAACCAAGGTCTAAAACTCTACTTCCATATTTTCTCATAAGTGTTTTACAGTTTATTTTTTACATTTAGGTGTATGATCCATTTTTGGTTAACTTTTGTGTATGTTCTCAAGCAAGAGTTTAACCTCATTCATTTCATTGTTAATAAACAATTTTTCTGAGTACTATTAATAGAAAACCCTATAGTGTACCTTTATATTGTCTTCTCACATTTGTTGATAATCAATTTACCATGAATGTGCGAATTTATTTATTGACTTTCAATTCTATTCTACTGATATATATATATATATGTGTGTGTGTGTCTATATATATATACACACACTATATATACAGAATATATATACACACACTATATATATACAATATATATATACAATATACATATATATATATATATATTACATATATATATATATATTATTCTGCACTAATGTCAGTACCACAACATCTTCAATACTGATGCTTTTTAGCAAGTTTGAAATCAGAAACTGTGTCTTGCAATTTTTTTCTTTTCTCAGTAGTGTGTTGGTTATACTGGGTTCCTTGCACTTACACAGTAATTTTAAGATGAACATTTCTGAAAAAAAAATGTAGTTGAGGTTTTCATAGAGATTGTATTGAATTTACATTTCAGTTTGGCGAGTATTATCATGTTATCAATGAATGTTAGATACATAAACCAGACACGTATTTTCATTTATTTAGATCTTCTATAATTTCTTTCAAAAAAGCAATTCAGTTGCTTTTTTGGTGTAAACCTCTTAAACTTAAAAAAAAAATCATTCCCTAGTAGTTGTGAGATTTTAGCACGTATTCCTTATCAGTCTAAGAAAGATTCCTTCTCTACTAGTTTTTTTAAAAGGTTTTAATCATGAAGAAGTGTTACATTTAAAAAAAAATATTCTGATTGTACATATTGGGAATCAGCTTCTACAGAAGCTTTTAAACCAACAATACATCGCCTTTTCTGTTTATGCATCCTCCTCTCTCAAACACATACAATCTCTCTGAAAAAGCAAATCAGGTTCTAAATATTAAGAAAGGGAAGAGTGGATAAATGAATAGATGAGATCTCTTGATGTCAGCCATCCTTGCAGCTGAGTGCTGTGTAATTGAGCACTGGTTTTCACTTGCATGAAATGTCAATTACAAGTCCAAATACTAGTAATGTTAGTGGGCACAATGGAGGATATCTATAAAGTGTACACTTCATAATTTTATCTTCTTTTTATTCAAAGTAGCGTGAAAATACTAGCACCAAAGGAGAAGAATGTGCAGAAAATAAAGTATACCAAGAATGTGTGTGGCTAAAATAAAACAGAAAAAAATAAATAAAACTTTACTTATGCAAGAAATACATTAAAGGAAGTAGAATAGATTTTGGTCATAGATTTCAGATGTGGGCTTGTGCATTTTCAAAATGCTGTTTCTTGTTCATTTTCTGAGGCCTCTGATACCACCCTTTCCATTTCAGAAGTCCGATGGCTACAGTTATGTCTGCCTCCATCACGTCAGGGAAGTGTCTGTTCCACATTCTCTCCTATTACAGGTAAGAGGGCCCTGGGAGTCACCTGTGGGTCTTCACTTGGGAGGCAGAATTTCTCCAGTCCTCTGCCTGCTTTCTTCTCCCTGAATCTCGTGGGATGTCTGTACACTGCTGCCCCCAGCTCAGCCAAGAGTGCAGCTATATCTGCTCCTTCCCACAAGCCTACAAGTGACTGGGAGATTTTCAGTGAGGCATTTGACCACAATCATAGACAAGCAATGATGCATGGAGCATTTAGATTTTTAATTCAATTGAGATAATTTTCTAAATGGTGTAAGGTAAGGATCTAACATTATTCTTTTGCTCATGAGTATCCAGTTTTTCCAGAACCATTTGTTGAAGAGACTAGCCTTTCCTGATTGTGTAGTCTTGCCATTTTGGATGAGGATTATTTGACCATCCGGCCCATGGCTCACTTGGGAGAGTGTGGTGCTGATAACACCAAGGCCATGGGTTCAGATCCGTATATAGGGATGACCGGTTGGCTCACTCGGGAGAGCGTGGTGCTGACAACACCAAGTCAAGGGTTAAGGTCCCCTTACCAGTCATCTTTAAAAAAAAAAAAAAAAACAACTTGTCTTTTAATTCAATTTATTCCCATGTGTGTTATTTTATTTCCAGGCTTTCTGTACTATTCCATTAGTATAAATGTCTTTCTTTATGCAAGTTACTTACTTTGTGGATTATTGTAACTTTCTAATATGTTTTGAAGTCAAAAAGTGTGAGGTCCAAAGATTGGCTTTTCTTTTTAAAATGTGGTTTGGCTATTTGGGGTCCTTTGATATTCCATGCAAATTTTAGGATTTTATTTTCTATTTCTTAAAAAAATGCAACTGAGATTTTTATAAGGACTGCTTTGAATCTGTAAATTGCTCTAAGATTTATGATCATTTTAACAATGTTAATTCTTTCAACTCATGAACATGGATGCCTTTCTATTAAATTGTTTCTTTAATTTCTTCAGCAATGTTTTATAGTTTTCAGCATACACACATTTCTCCCCCTTAGTTTAATTTTTCCGAAGCATTTTACTCTTTTTGATCCTACTATGTGATTGTTTTTTTCTCTTTTTTAAAAAAATTAACTATTTTTAATTGACAAAAATTGTACTTGTTTATACTGTAAAATAAAGTTTTAAAACTTGTATATATTGTGGAATGGAAAAAAATCAAGCTAATTAACATATTCATTATCTCATATTTATCATGTTTTATAGTGAGAACTTTTATAATCTACTCTCCTAGAAATTTTCAAGTACAGAATACATTAGTCAACTATAGTCATCATGTTCCACAATAATGTATCTCCTGAAATTAATTCGTCTATCAGAAATATTTTATCCTTGACAAACACATCATAATCTGCCACCTCACCCCACCCCCAGGAAGCCACCATTGTACTCTGCTTCTATGAGTAAGACTCTTTTGAATTCACATATAAGTGAGATGCTGCAGTATTTGTCTTTCTGTGCCTGGCATATTTCACTTAGCATAATATCCACCAGGTTCATCCATTTTGTCACTAATAACAGGATTTTCTTTCTTTCTTCCTGTTTCATCTTTCTTTCTTTTTCTTCTTCTTCTTTTTTTTTTTTGTAAGGCTGAAAAGTATCCTGCTGTCTTTATTTTTTCTTTATTTGCTCCTGGTGGACATGTACATTAACTTCATATCTTAGCCATTGTGAATAATACTGCAATAAGCACAGGAGTGCAAATATCTCTTTGACGTACTGATTTCATTTATTTTAGATACATACCCAAATCTGAAATTGCTGGATAATATGGCAGTTCTATTTTTAATATTTTGAGGAATATCCATACTAGTTTTCATAATACCTTTCCTAACTTACATTCCCACCAACAGTGTACAAGTGTCTGCCTTTCTCCACACTCAAAGTGGTTCTTTTTCTTTTTCTTTCTTTCTCTTTCTTTTCTATTTCTTTCTTTCTTTCTTTCTTTTTCTTTCTATTTTCTTTTTCAGTATAACAGCCATTCTAACAGCTGTGAGGTAATATCTATTAGTTGTGTCGTTAATTAGCCTTTCCTTGATGACTGGTAATGTTGAACATTATTTTTTTTCATATACTTAATGGTATTTGTATATCTTCTTTTGATAAATATCTTTTCAGGTTTTTGGTATTTTGTTTGTTTTTTTACTTTTAGTTGACGTTTTTGTTTTCTGACTGTTGAGTTCCCTGTGTATTTTGGATATTAACCACTTATAAGATATATGGTTCCCAAATGCTTTTCTTTTTTTTTTTTCTTTTTTCGTGTCCGGCAACGGATTGCAACCCTCAGTGTTGCGCC
>NW_007729641.1:7188-13294 GCF_000696425.1 Galeopterus variegatus | reverse complement strand
GCAACCCTCGGCGCTGCGCCCGCACCTCGCTCAGCCAGTGAGCAGGAACCGGTCTGTATGTGGGATCCGAACCCTCGGCGGGAGCGCCGCCACGCTCCCAAGTGGCGCACTGTAGCAGTGCGCCACCGGGCTGGCCCCCCAAACGCTTTTCTTATTCCGTAGGTTGTCTCTTTACTCTGTTTTTTGTCTCCTTTGTCTTACATAAGTTTTTAGTTTTATGAAATCACATGTGTCTATTTTTACCTTATTTGCCTGTGCTTTAGGTATTATTTCCAAAAAAATCTTGGCTCAGTCCAATGTCCTGAAGGTTTTACCCTCTGTTTTCTTCTAGTAATTTTACAGTTTCAGGTCTGAGGTTAATTATTTAATTTATTCTAAGTTGTATTTTTACATGGGGTCCATTTTTATTTTTCTGGATGTAGATATTCAGTGTTTCTGACATTAAAGAATCTGCTCTTTTCCCATTGTGTGTTAATGACATTTTGGTAAAAAATCAATTGACCATAAATGTATGCGTTTATGTTACAGCCTTCCATTCTATTGCATTGGTCTTTGTATTTCTTTTTATGCCAGTGCCATGCTGTATTGATTACTATAGCTTTATATTATATTTTCAAATTAGGTGGTAGGATGCCATCAGCTTTGTAATTTTTTCTCATTTATTTTGTCCATTTGGGTCTTTTGTGGTTCCATGCACATTTTAGGATTTTTTTCTTGTTTATGTGAAAAATGGCATTAGAAATTTGATAGAGATTGCATTTCATCTGTAAATACCTTTGTGCATTATGTATATTTTAGCAATATTAGTTCTTCCAAATAAAAAACACCAAATATCTACATTTATCTTTTCTCATTTATTTTGTCCATTTGGGTCTTTTGTGGTTCCATGCACATTTTAGGATTTTTTCTTGTTTATGTGAAAAATGGCATTAGAAATTTGATAGAGATTGCATTTCATCTGTAAATACCTTTGTGCATTATGTATATTTTAACAATATTAGTTCTTCCAAATAAAAAACACCAAATATCTACATTTATCTTGTATTTTTCAATTTCTTTCATCAATATTTTATATGTTTCAGTGCACAGAAATTTCAACTTCTTGATCAACTTTATTTCTAAACAATTTATTCTGTTCTTTCTTACTCAGGTGGCTTTTATTTTTCTTGTTTAAGTTTTCTGGCAAGGACTTCCACTACTATGTTTAATAGAAGTGAAAAGAGTAGGTATTCTTATCTATTTCTGAACTTGGAAGAAATCTTTCAAATTTTCACTGTCAAGTATGATGTTAGATTGAAGTTACTATAGATTACTTTTATTGTGTTGAAATACACTTTTTCTATACCTAATTTACTGAGTTTTTAATCATTTGTTGAGAGCATGTTGAATTTTGTCAACTTCTTTTGGATTTTTCTGTATCTGTTGATATGATCATGTGGTTTTTGTGTTTCACCCTGATAATGTGGTATATCACATTTATTGATTTGCATATGTTGAAACACCGTTAACTCACAGAAACAAATCTAATTTGTTCATGGTGAATAAACCTTTTAATGTGTTGTCAAATTCAGTTTAATAATATTTTGTTCAGGATTTTCTGTATGTAAATTTATGAGTGAGGTTGGCCTCTAATTTTTTTTCTTCATGCGATGTTTGTGTTGGACTTTGGTGTAAGGTAATGCTGACCTTCTAAAACGAGTTTGGAAGTATTCCATCCTGAACATTTCAGAAGTGTTTGAGAAGAATTGATATTAGTTCTCCTTTAAGTGGTTGGTAGAATTTAACCATAAAGCTCTTGGGTTTTTGGCTTTTATTTGATGAGAATTTGTTTTTGATTATTATTAATTATTCAACCCCTTACTTGTTGTTGATCTGTTCAGATTTTCTGTTTCTTCATAATTTAGTCCTTGTAGGTTGTAGGTGTCTAGAAACGTATGTTTATTCTAGGTATCCACTTTGTTGTTGTACACTTGCTGAGAGTAGTTTCTTAAGTTTTTGTTTGTTTATTTTTCTCATACATCAGTTGTAATGTCTTCTACTTCATTATTTATTTTATTTATTTGTCTCCTCTCATTTTGTTCTTAGTTAGCCAAGGTAAAATTTTATCAACTTTGTTTATCTTTTAAGAAAACAAAAACAAGTCAGTTTTGTTGATATTTTCTATTATTTTAATCTCTATTTTATTTATTTGTTTGTTTGTTTCTTTGTTTATGCTATTTCATTCCTTCTGCTGACTTTGCTTATTTTTGCTATTTCATTCTGTCTGCTAACTTTGGGCTTTGTTAGTTCTTGTTTTTCTAGTTCCTTAGGTTGTAATATTAGGTTTTTCCTCTGAGAATTTTTTAAGTGTAGGTACTTATTACTATAAACTTTCCTATTACAAACACTTTTCTGATCCCATAAGTTTTAATATGTCATGCCTCCATTTTTGTTTTTCTCATAATATATTTTGATTTTGATTGATACCTTGACCTATGACTTGTTCTGGAGCATGTTGTTTAATTTCACGTACTTGTGAATTTTTGAAATTTCTTTTTTGCTATGATTTGAATGTGTACCTCCAAGTTTAATGTTGAAACTTAATCTTGAATGGAATTCTATTAAGAGGTGGGGTGTTTAGGAGATGATTATATCATTGGGCTCCTCCCTTATGAATGGTATTAAGGCTTTTATAAAAGGAACTCTTCATACAATGTTTGGATATTTTCTTATCTTCTGCCTTTGCTATGAGGATGCAAAGCTTAAGGTGCCATCTTGGAAGAGCTCCTTACTATTAATATTTTGGCTATCTCCTACAGGCTGTTTTCTTTGTGGTTATCAGGAGACTTACATAAAACATTGATAGCTATACCATTTTAATTTGAGCTGGTAACAATTTAACTTTGATAGCATACAAAAAGTGGAAACTTTTGCTCTAGGCCCACATTTCATGTTTTTGATGTCACAATTTTATAAAAATTTTGTATAGTGCATCTCTTAATTTGTTGATAATCAAATTTATGAGTTTTTTCTTTTATCTTTTATACTAGAGATATAAATGATTTACACACCTATATTAGAATATCAGAGTATTCTCAATTTGATTATATATTTATCTTTACTATTCTGATTTTTAATTTTGTATGTTTTCATGTTTTTGATTACTGTCCTTTTAATTTGAAGGACTCACTTTAGTATTTCTTTTAAGGCAGGTGATGGTGGTAATAAACTCCCTCAACTTTTACTTGTCTAGAAATGTCTCCATTTCTCCTTCATTTCTGAAGGACAGTTTTCCCTGTACAGTATTCTTGTTAGGATTTCAGTTTTTCATTTTTCAGCACTCGAATATACTCATCTCCCTTTCTCTTGGCATGCAAGGCTTATGTTGATAAGTCAGGTGATACCTTAATGGAGGTTTTTTTTATATGTGATGAGTCTTTTGTCTGCAGCTGCTTTTAAGACTCTCTCATTGTTTTTGAATTTAAACAATTTAATAATTTGCTTCAGATTTTATTGTGTTTGTATGTTGATCACGCCTGAGGTTCTTTGAGCTTCTTGATATCCATATTCCTCCAAGATATGCAAGTTTTCAGATAGTATTTCTTTAAATAAACCTTCTTCCCCCTTTTATTGCTCTTCTCCTCTGAGGCACCCATAATTTCTAGGTGTACACAGTTGATGGTGCTCCATGGTCCCCTTTGCTTCCTTCACTCTTTTCTATTTTGTTGTCATTGTTGTGGTGGTGTTGTTCCTCTCATTGACTAATTTCAAACAACCTGCCTTTGAGTTTTCTTGGTCTCTCTTCTGCATCGTCAAGTCTGCTGCTGAAGCTCCCCATTCACTTTTCCAGTTCTGTCACTGTATTCTTCTGTCCAGGATTTCTGTTTGATCCCATTTTTGTAGTTTGTATTTCTTTTTTAAACTTCTAATTTTGTTTATACATTGTTTTTCTAATTTCATTTAGTTCTCTATCTGTGGGTTGTTTTTTGGTTGTTGCTGTTGGTTTCTTTGTTTGTTTGCATCTCATCGAGCTTCCTTAAGATGATTATTTTGAATTCTTTTTCTACTAATTAGTAGATCTCCATTTCTTTAAAGTTACTTTCTGGAGCTTTATTAGTTTCCTTTGATACTATTATGTTTCACTGATACTTCCTTATCTGTTAGACTTGCATTAGTATCTGTGCAAGTAAAGGATAAACACTGTTTATAGTCTTTAAAGACAGGTTTTGGCAGATTAAGGGATTCCCCTTTTAGGTTCTGAGTACATCTGAGTAGATAACCTTGGTCTCCAACCTGCACCTTTCTATCCTGCCAGCCATGGCTTGGAGTGTAAACATGACAGAACTAAGAAGGTTCCAACCCTTAACACCCTGATTCTTTCCAAGAAGGGCCTCTTTCATCTCTGCTACACAGACACAGACACAGACACAGACACAGACACAGACACACACACAGACACACACACACACACCACACACACACACACACACACACACACACACACACACACACACACACACACACAAACACAGTAGTGAGGAGCAGGTGAAGAACTGCCCAGATAGAATCACAGGTGAGGACTGTCTTAAATGGACCTGCCCTGAGCTGTCCTGTGTTACCTGTGGGTGCCTCTACCAAATGACCGAAGGTGTTAGGGGTAAGGGCTGAGCCAATGTCTACATCATTGAAAAATGCTCTCACTCCAGGCTTTCCTGAGGGAAGCACCTCAGAAAGTTGGGACACAGGAGGAGAGTATCTTGTTCTCTTGAGCGTCACCTGTCAAATGAGCTAAACAGAGGGCTGTCTCTTGAATGTAGATGCCTGGTCACTAGTGTTCTAAGTTCTGTTTGGGTCTGTTACCAAAAAAGTGTTAACTTCTTCACTGTTACGTGACCTGGGTTTCTTTCTTCAATATAGTCTACTCTAAGGTTCCTCTAGGCTGCTGGCTGCTCACCTTCTTCCCCAATGTCATCTCCTTAACTGTACACAATTGTGCAAACACAGCCCTGCCTCAGCCCCTTGGGAAAAAACTGAATGCAGCCAGTGCCTCAGGCTTGAGAACACAGAGCTGTATCAGAACCTCCTTTTTCTTACCATTTCTGTGAATCCAGACAAATCATTGTGCTTCTGAGGCCTCCCCAGTCTCCCAACATGCACAATGGGAATCATGCTAGCATCTACTTCCTAGGAAATTCATCAGGATAATCCAAAATAAAACTTATAAAACTCATGGTTTTGTGTCACATGTAGATAATACACACATTTAGAGATAAAAGGATTAACTCCCCCTGCCAAAAAAGTGAGAGGTAGCATGGAATACAACTCAAACAGGCCTGTCTTCAAGCACTGTGATCTTGGGAAAGTCACTTCCTTTTGGCCTCATTTTTCATTCCACAGTGGTAAAATGTTGAGATTAAATAAAATACAGATATCTTTATCCTGTGTCAATAAGCCTTCCATGGCCTTTCCATTATATTTACAGTGATACACATGAGCCTCACCTCAGCCTATGAGGTGGCATCCTGCACAACAGCTCCCAACACTGCATGGCTATTCACTTACTTCTTTCTGACCAAACAGAATAAAAAACAAATGTGAGAGTATCACTTCTGTATTAGTTATTTCAGAGTGTGTCACAAAGCATTAGAGACAGGATAACTTAAAAATAACAGGAATTTATTTCTCACAGTTCTGGAGCCTGGAGTCTGAGATCAAGGTGTCACCATGGTTGGGTTCTGGTGAGGACTCTCTTCCAGGTTGCAGACTGTAGACTTCAGGTTGCCTCCTCACCTGGCAGAGAGGGGAGGAGAGAGCCTTCCAGGCTTCATTTCATAAGGCCAGTCATCCCATTCATGAAGGGTCCAGCCTCATGACCCAATTACTTCCCAAAGGCCCCACTTTCTAATTTTATCACACTGGGGATTAGGATTTCAACATATGATTTTTGAATGGCGCAAAAACATTCAGACCAATGCAATTTCCAAGATTTGATTCCCCCCCCAAAAAAATCTGTCATTTCAGTTTACTCTTTTCAAAGTTTTCTCTTTATCTCTCTCTTTCTTTCTTTTCCATTGTATTTTTCAAACTTTGGATGCAAGCTCCTATGTTATAAGCTGCATTCTGTAGA
>NW_007729641.1:4241-6154 GCF_000696425.1 Galeopterus variegatus | reverse complement strand
CTGAGGGTTGCGATCCGTTGCCGGACACGGAAAAAGACAAAAAGACAAAAAAAAAAAATACTTTGAAATTTGGTCTGGCCTGTTGGCTCACTTGGGAGAGCATGGAACTGGTAAAACCAAGGCCATGGGCTTGGATCCCCATGCCAGCCACACACACACACACACACACACACACACACACACACACACACACAGGTGCGCACAATTTCTGAAATTTACAAATGTAATTAAATTAACCAACATAAACCAGTACATTCCATATGATTCCATTTATATAAAGTTAAAAACAAGCAAAGCTAATTCAAAAGTTAGCAAATGGGTTACCTTTGAGGAAGACAAGGTAGGATCTTGGAGTGGGAGCAAAAAGGGGCTCCTGCAGGGCTGGCGATGTTCTGTTTCTTGTGGGCACTGGTTTTGAGATGTGTTTGATTTAGATAATTTATTGAGCTATAACATTACTTTCATACTTTTAGATATGTATGCTATGTTTCAACACACAAATCTGATTAATTATATTTAGAACTTTTTCCCTGGATAATTCCAAAGCCAGTAAACAGAGTGGTTTGTTCAAGACTCTGGAATTACAGGCTCTAGATTTGTATCCCGGGTGTTACTGCTTTCTGTCTCAGAGATCATGGCCATTACTAACTCTCAGGGCCTCAGTTTCTTCATCTGTAATTGGATTAATTATGGCTTCTTTTTCATATTGATGAGATTAAATCCTCAGAATAAATACTTGCTCTTGTGGGGCCCCGTCGTTCCTTATTCTATGGACTGTGGACAAGACAAACAAAGGCCTGGGGAAGAGGAGAGAGAAGGATGAGGTTTCAGTCACAGACATTTTCTAGGTGAAGAGTGAGGGGGAAGAGCAGAGNTGGCTGGTTCGTTTTTCCAGCCATGACATTGTCCAGTTGGCAGGGCAACAGAAATGCCATCAAAAAGCCAAACATAAACATCATCTGTATCTATTTATTTCCACATCTGTTCAAATATTTCTGGAGGATACAGCTGTAGGATATGAGTTCTTGCAGCATGATGGCCGGGCACTCCATCACTTCTTATGTCAAGAGGATGCAAAAACAATCACTCCCATCTGAAGAGGGCTCAGCTGAGAGTGGGAGACCCCAGGCAGGAGTCATTATGTTGATGCCATAAGGGTGGGGGGATGGAATCTGGCATGTAGTTACTCATGGAGCTGTTGTGAGGGTGTTTCTTTTAAAGCAACTGTCCTTCATTAGGTTTGTCTTTTTTTTTTTTTTTGATAATACAAGAAATACATGCTCTTTGTAAAATTTGAAAAACACAGCTGAGAGACTTTTCTGCTTGGTGTGGTATGAGCATTCTTTTCCTGTCCACTGTCCTAACCCTATCTTTGAATTTTATCTAGATTATCTCATGAAACTTTCCAATTCCCCAAGGCCCAGACATTTATTTCCTTCTTAGGTAGGGAGATCAAGGCTCAGAGTGTTACATATTTGCCTGAAGTTATGCTCTTAAATCTAAGTACTGCAACCAGTTGACAGTACAATTTTGTTCTGTGAATGGTCCTTACAACATTGGTTGTACAAAGGCACAAAGATATGAGGAAGTTCACAAGGAACTGTTTGTAATGTTGAGAAATTGAAACCAACTAAAGAAAAGCCGATCAATTGGGAATGGTCAAATAATTATGAAGCTTTCATAATAATGAATTTCATGTGGTCATTTAAAAATTGAAATATATCTGAAATAAATCAATTTTCAACATTTATGTAAAGAATATTATATATTCATATCTATCTATCTACATATCTTTATTAATATAATCTATATCTTTCTATCAGTCTAAATGCATATGTCTATAAAAAGGAATAGTTTGGCGGGGATAAGGGAATTTTTTACATGTTGGTATTGGTTGATGTTTTTCTTCTTTA
>NW_007729641.1:2310-3369 GCF_000696425.1 Galeopterus variegatus | reverse complement strand
AGTTTGGCGGGGATAAGGGAATTTTTTACATGTTGGTATTGGTTGATGTTTTTCTTCTTTAACAAAGACCAGGCATATCTAAACTTTGAAAAGAAAGGTCCATTTTCTTAAATTTTCACTATATGGTTTTGAAACCTCTTTCCAAAAATCTTTTAAAAATTCTCCTTGGAAGCTTCTGTGTTCACTGAGAGCAGACCTGCCAAAGAACACAACTTAATTAGTCAGAGGCAAAAATTTCATCTTCATCTTTCTGGGAACACCCATGGGCTTCTAAGCAAGCTGCCTGTGGCCTTGAATATGAGTTTCGGGACATCCACTTTTGATTTTGGGGGTCTGGTTGTCCTACCTGAATTTCATGTTCTTCCAAAAATATTTGGCCTTTTTCAGGTAAATCTTCCATGTTTCCTTGTGACCTTGCTGCCTCAGTTGGTCCATAAGCCCATTGAGTGGCCCTCTTATCCTGGCAGCCACCCCCACAACAAGAGGAAGCAGAAGTAGCTGGCAGAGACACACAGAGTCCCAGCTGCTGGAACTGAACTTCAACTGCCCAGGGCAGGCCCAGGACTTTCTTTTCTACAACAGGGGCAGCAAATTTGTTTGCCCATGCTCTCTTGGCTACAGGTCCTGGGACTCTTCTCTCTGTGTGAATGGTCTTCCCTTCCCACTTTATACCCCCAAGAGGCCCAGCTCAAATGGGACTCCCCAGGGACAGCCACTCCACCTGGTTAGTCCCCTGCTACACCAACACATGGCACCACCTTCTTGCTCTCCTCATCACCAGTCATACCTAAAATCAGACTCTGAGTACATCTCCCCTGCCCCTGACTTTGTGATTTCCTATGGGGCAGAGTGATTGCAAGAGGCAGATGCTCAATACTCCTTGTCTGTGGGTCTGTCTTGCACACTCTCTTACAGACATGCTTCACTCCAGGAACACAACACACAGCTGGCATCTGGCTCGGGGAGGTTTCTTTTATTTTTTTTTTTCAAAATTTCTGTTTTTAGGGCCGGCCCGGTGGCGCACTGGAGAGTGCGCCGCTTGGGAGCGTGGCGGCGCTC
>NW_007729641.1:0-978 GCF_000696425.1 Galeopterus variegatus | reverse complement strand
TTATGAACACTTCATCATCTCCATCTTTCTTCACCGTAGTCATTCTTGTGGGTGTGTAGTGATGTGTCATTGTAGTTGTAATTCTCATATCCCTAATGACTAACGAAGTTAAGCACTTTTCTGTATTGTTTATTGGCCATTTTAATATCCACTTTTGTAAAGTGTCCATTCAAGTCTTTTACCCACTATTCTAGTGATCTGTAGGAGTTCTTTATTCTAGATTCAAGTCCTTTCTCAAAATGTATGAGGACACACACTGTGAATATCATCTCCCACTCTGTGCATTGCCTTTTCATTCCCTTGATGTTGTGTTATTTCTACATTCTTATTCTTAATAGAGTGTATTCATCAATTTTTTTCTTTTATGGTAGCACTTTTGTCTTCTATTTAAGAAATCTTTGCTTACTCCAAGGTCACAAAGTTTTTCTCTTTATTGTTTTACCTTCTAATCCAGAAACACTAGGAATACTTTAAAAAGTATTCTTCACCTGACACACGCCCAGTGTCGTAAAAACTTCATTTACTGTGAGAGCCTAAAAAAGTTTCTCATTTAAATACATTCCATTTTCTCTATGCTTTTTGCTTATGCAGTTTCCTCTACCATTTTCCCATATCCAACTCTCCAAACACTAACCATTCCTCAAGGTTTATCTTAAGAAATATCTCATCCATGGAAACATTTACGAACCTAACTCCTAACCAGATGCAACTTATTTCTCTCTTGAAACTCCTTAATATTTTGTTGATAACATATGATCCCTGACATATCCTGCCTTTTATGATAAGTATTAATGGATTTAACTATTTATGCTCTCCTGAGATATGGCATTTTGTCAGTAGTTAGTAACCAAAGTAATTGAAGCTTATATGACACTGGCTGTGTGTCAGCCACAGGGTGAAGCACTTTGCATAGAAAACTCTCAATTCCTTCTCCTACCAGTCCTATGGTATAGGTACTCTTATTTTCCCCAATTTATT
>NW_007729640.1:228449-228927 GCF_000696425.1 Galeopterus variegatus | reverse complement strand
GTCACAAATCAAGTCTGAACAAATTCAAAAAAATTGGAATTATCCCATGTATTTTCTCAGACCACAATGGATTAAAACTAGAAATCAATAACAAACTCTGGAAACTTACAAACACATGGAAATTAAACAGCATTCTACTTAGTGACATATGGGTCCAAGTAGAAATCAAACAGGAAATCAAAAAATTTATTGAAACTAATGAAAATAATGATACATCATACCAAAACCTGTGGGATACTGCAAAAGCAGTATTAAGGGGGAAATTTATTGCATTAAATGCACACCTCAGAAGAATGGAAAGATGGCAAGTGAACAACATAACACTTTACCTTAAAGATCTAGAAAAACAAGAACAATCCAAACCTAAAGTAAGCAGACGGAAAGAAATCATTCAGATAAGAGCAGAACTTTATGATATTGAAACCCAAAAAACAATACAAAAGATCAACAAATCAAAAAGTTGTTTTTTTTTTTTTTT
>NW_007729640.1:227335-227550 GCF_000696425.1 Galeopterus variegatus | reverse complement strand
TTACAGAACTAGAAAAACAAGAACAATCCAAACCTAAAGTTAGCAGACGGAAAGAAATCATTGAGATCATAGCAGAACTTAACGAAATTGAAACCCAAAAAACAATACAAAAGATCAACGAATCAAAAAGTTGGTTTTTTGAAAACATAAATAAAATTGACAAATCATTAGCATGGCTAACAAAAAAAAGAAGAGAAGATTCAAATAACAAAAAT
>NW_007729640.1:226443-227071 GCF_000696425.1 Galeopterus variegatus | reverse complement strand
CAAGTGGGATTCATCCCAGGGATGCAAGGTTGGTTCAACATATGCAAATCAATAAATGTGATACGCCATATTAATAAAGCCAAACACAAGGACCATATGATCATCTCTATAGATGCTGAAAAAGCATTTGATGAAATTTAGCACTCATTCATGACAAAGACCCTCTATAAGTTAGGAATAGATGGAAAGTATCTCAACATAATTAAAGCCATATATGACAAACCCACGGCCAACATAATCCTGGAACAGGAACTAGACAAGGATGCCCACTCTCACCACTCCTATTCAACATAGTGTTGGAAGTACTAGCCAGAGCAATCAGAGAAGAGAAGGAAATAAAGGGCATCCCAATTGGAAAAGATGAAGTCAAACTGTCCCTATTTGCAGATGACATGATCCTATACATGGAACAGCCTAAAGCCTCTACAAAAAACTCTTGGCATTGATAAAGGATTTCAGCAAAGTAGCAGGATACAAAATTAACACACAAAAATCAGTAGCATTTCTATTCTCCAATAGTGAATGTGCAGAAAGAGAAATAAAGAAAACTTGCCCATTTGTAATAGCCAACCAAAAAGTAAAATACTTAGGAATTGAGTTAACCAAGGATGTGAAAAATCTCTATTAT
>NW_007729640.1:206100-225472 GCF_000696425.1 Galeopterus variegatus | reverse complement strand
TCACTCACACACACAAAAAAAAACCGTGGGGGGGGGGGGGATAAAAGATATAAGAACTACAGTCCTTTGAAGTTGTTACAACAAGCAAACGGAAAGGACATTGTTGGGTGATAAGGGGGAGAGGGAGGAGGGAGGGAGGTTTTGGTGATGGGCCATAATAATCAACCACATTGTATATCGACAAAATAAAAATTTAAAGAAAAAAAACTGCAGGATTATTTTGGTAATTAGTTGTTATCATTTAATAGTGAAAGTCATGAATCATAGGACACTGTCACTCACTCACTCATTATTAAGGGAGTCTGGCAACATTTTAGTTTCATTGCTGTTATTCTCTAATGGGAGAGTTGTTTCCATATCTGCTTTATGTCTTTGAGTTGATCACTGGGTCCTTACTCTTCCCATCTGCTAGTAAAATGTAATAGTAGATGTATTAACATAATCCCACTTTGTATTTGTTTTTTAGGAGTGACTAAAATGTTTTGAAAAATATTTCTTATTGTCTTCAGTCAGGATATATTTCTATAGGCCTTTTTGAAACTTATAATAGCTTATATAAGCAAGTTCTAGAACCTATTACTAACTTCTAGCTTTGAGTATTAGAGTAATGCAAGTGTAACTTTGGTTTTGCTTAAAATGGAAAGGAGATAGTAAAAGTATAACAGATAGCTATAGATATTAAGTATATGGGGAAACCTTGAAATTTAGTTGAATCTCTTTTTCCAGATGATTAAATGAATTAGGTAACTTAAATGATTTATACAAGATATTTATATTATGGTCTATTTGAATGATATCCCTCTAGGATTGTGCAGTGTGTAATCTACAAAACTGGCTCTATTTTTAGACATTCAAGAGGAGTTGGCAATTTTATATCCAAGTTTATATATTTAGTTGCGTACTTAGTTCAGAATGGAGATATAAAACTTGAAAGACATCGGCATAGAGATATTTAAGCCATGGGACCAAGGGATGTTTTATGGGGAGACAGTGCACATAGAGGAGGCATTGTTGAGAACAAAGCTCAGGGGTACTTAACAATTAGAAGTTTGGTAGAAAAGGCTAAAAAACAATGGGAAGAGTAGCGAGTTAGGATAGTTAGAAAAGAGGTAACGTAAGCAAGTGGGTGGTCATGGAAGCTTAGCAGAAAAAGCATTTCATCAGAAAAGCAGCAGCACACACTGTCAAATGTTTCTAAGAGACCAAGATAAAAGAGACAGTAGTGTGCTGGCTTTTGCAAAAGGTGGTCTCTAGTAACCCTCAGCAGTTTCATACGAGTGATGGGGATGATAATATATCAGGTTATTTTTCTTTACAATAACTAAATCAATTTAATATAATTTAATAGCATCAAGGCTTGGCATAAAATATTAGTTTTCTTGGGTAGTAAGATACCTATTATAATTCATTTAGGGCTGGGGCTCTATCTTTCACCTTTTCTTAATCTTTTGACTTATAGAGACTTACAAATAGTAGGACTATGCAATTTCATTTGTTGATATTTATGGGTCTTCCATTTCTCAACCTTAAAAAATATGAACAGAGAGTGAACAAGTTGATCTCTAAATTCTTTTCCAAGTCTAACATTTTATCAGCCTATGATAAGGCACTTTAAAAACATTTATACCTTGTAAAAAGATCAAGATAAATATGGAAGAGTGGTAAAAATAAACAGAATGTAATAATGGGAAAAATTAATTTTACAAAGAACAAAAAACACTAAGGAGATAATTTGCCATGATTTTTCTAAAGATCATTTGCATTTTGTGCTTTTAGAAAGTAGGCATTTCTAAATGTATTTTTATAACTTAATACTTTTCAAAACACTTCAACTTATATTTTCAAATAAACACAAGCACGAGACACCACCTCAATGCTTCAAGGTTTCAAACCACAGGTATGTTCAGGTTTAAACTGATCATGCATCAGTGAATAATTTCAGTCTGTATATCAGCTTTACAGCTTGCATTCCTGTTTTATCATAGTAACGGGTTCTGAGTCAAGAGGAAGCATCCTATTAATAATAACTGAATGGAAATGTTTTTATTTCCAAGTCTGATTCTTTGTGTTTTTTCCTGTGAATATGCATTTGCCCATCAGTCCCTCTGTCTGTAAACTTGAATTTCTTGTTATCTCTGAGTAATAACACTTACCATTTATTGAGCACTTACAATAACCCAATATCCTAATCTATTTACATAATTCTTTTACTTCTTACATTTTGAGGTATTATAATTATTTCCATTACATAGATGAAAAATTTACCACTATGTCATCTAACTAGGTTTTCCTACATGTTGTGTGTGTGTGTATGTGTATCTTCCTTGTCTCTTTTTTTCCCTATCCATCTCTATTTTTTATTTTCTCTTGACTATGCCAATCTTTTTAGTCTTTTCTCTATTCTGCCCCCCATCCCTTATTTCCCTTATCATTAATCAGTAATGAAGCTGCATTCCGGGTTTGAAGGATAATGATGCAGACTGAATCCAATCTCCCCACACAGCCTTCTCAAAAACTACAAAACAGTAAGTAAACAAGGGGAACAAATGGAATCACACATGACCCATGTCTCAGCATTACTAGGAGACACATTTCTGTGAAGTTCAAATTTCCCTTAACTAAAAAGTAAACAGTAATTTTCAAAAGAGCTCTTCCTGATGATGCCAGCCTGTAAAAAGTGGGGGAAGGACAGATGTCCACTTCTGTGTCAAAGTTTAAAGGGGGCACGAGACATAGATAAGACAGATAAAATCACCTTCAGAAAGATAAATTTTAAACTAAGTGCCAAAACGTTAAACTCAGGTTGGGAACTTGGTAATTCATAGCACTAGCTACAGGAAAAGAACTTTAAAGTAAGTGGGACCAAAATGGCAACCTCAGAGAAGCCTTGCTTCTAGAAAATAATTAGATAATAGGGAAGGGTGATATTCATAAAGTAGTGGCATTTTAGGGAAAGAGGAAGTAAAGGGAAAATGAAATATATTGCAGAAACAAAATGTAAACAAAACATGCTAACCCTTCCGAATTCCCTTTAACCACTACTGCTAACATTACCTGTAAAGGAAACTGCACTTCCTATACTGGCTAAAGAGGGTTCCTTTCAAAACAGGAATCTTCTCCTGAAAATGTCTTGACATAGAAGGCAATAAAAAAGTAATGTTAATCAGATGCTATGTTGGACTTTTAAAAGGAGAGAACAGAATTGAGGACACCAGAGGTGGGAAATGGGGTGGGGGGAGGGTAAGAGAGGAATGGTAAAGGGCCACGAAAAATGGGTACATTGTATATTGTTGAATATACTAATTATCCTGACATGAGCATCACATATTGCACACAGGTAATAGTCATCAACTCTGTACCCCACAGATATGTACAATCAATTATGTTACAACAACAAAATAATTAAGTGTTAAATTAAGTTTGGCCTAAAGGTTTCTTCAGACATAGTGAACTATAACCTAACTTGATATGCAAACAAACTGTGACCTACTCTTGTAACAAATAGCCTAGTCTCAGCCAATGACAGGCAGCCATCTATCCAAACTGTGCTTACATCAGATAAATGACCACCAGTAACCAACCTGGCAGGTTCTGTACCTCATTTAAGTTTTCTGTGCCTTACTTTCCTTTTTTTTGTCTATAAATCTTAGCCAACCACATGGTAGCCCTGGAGTTGCTCTGAACCTGTTCTGGTCTAGCAGCTGTCTAATTTGTGAGTTGTTCTTTGCTCAATTAAACTCTGTTAAATTAAAAAAAAAAATCCACAGAAATTCATGACGAAAGAAACAGAGAAGGCAAATTGTAATATTTTAAATAAAAATCCCTCCTTTCCCAACAATATGAAGCAGAAGAAAAGTGTAACACAATTGTCCAAACTTACTTTAATATGCTTTAAAAAGCATTCGGAGATTTTTAAAAAAGCACAACTAAAATCAGAAATTCAATAACTAAGGAAAAAGAAATAGAAATGGATCAAGAAAAGAAGGAAATACATGTTTGATTAAATGTAGGAAAAAAATAGAAAAACTCCCAACCATTTCAGAAGTAAAGAATAAATTACATGATGCACAAGGGAGAAAATATTCAAATAAAAATTTAATAAAGAGAATTGAAGAAATGCATGATACATCGAAGGGAATGAGAATGAGAAGGAAGAAATAAAAAGGTCAAAAGGAAAATGGTTCAAAGGAAGTCAAAGCAAAAAGGTTACACATATACATAATTTGAGTCTCTGAAAAAAAAGAAAAATAACTGTAGAACAGATCTTATACTTGAACCTATCTTCAGAAAGTCTTATTGGATTATAAGAGAAAACATAAATCTACAAATCAAAAGGATACACTACATACATATTAAAACTATTAAATTTTAAAGATGAAAAGGATCCTTAGGGCTTTCATGAAAAATCAAATTATCAACAAGGTTAAGAAAACTAGACTGAGATCAGACTTCTCTTGAGCATTCTTTAATATGGAGAGTACAGTAAACCAGTATTTTTAAGAACCTCAAGGAAACAATGCATAAGCCAAAGAATGTTTTATTCAGCCAAGCTGTCCTTGCGTGATCAGAGATATAGAAAAACAGTTTTAAACATGTAAGGGATATTGTTCAGAAGTGTCCTTCCTGAGGAATGTACTAGGTAATAAGTGGTATCCAACCGAGTGATAACTGGGGAAACTTCAGCAAAAGGATTGATAGTGAGCATAAAACATATTTATATATGGTGATCATACAATATAATTATAAAGCTAAGACGAAAACAAGTGGAAAGATGGGGAAAGAATATAGGTAAAAGTTATGTGTTCTTATGAAACAGAAAGACTGCAACTAAAAAGAAGGGGCAGAGAGAAGTGTTGCCACTAATTGTTGAATAGGTAATAGATGGGAGTCAAAGGATGCCATTTCAAAAGATAGGCCACATAAGAGGGTAAGAAAGAAGAATTAAGAAATCTATAAAAACTATAAATATGAAGATAACTACTAAAACAAAAAATAAAACCTTCCTAACTGCTAAAAGAACATTTAGAAAAAAGAATACATCCAGTAGAGAAACACAGCAAATAAAAACACATGTAGTAATTATTATATGAAATTGAGAGTTCAAATACATAGCAGTGAAATCATTTTTTTCTTTAAAATATTTTCAAATATAAATATAATATTTGAAAATCCAAAAGATGGATATATATGAATATATATGATGTACATATATGAATATGTAAGTAGGAAGTGGTGGAGATGGAAAATTATTTTTCGAATGCCATAGTTTGGTTCAGGCAAATTATCAATAGATGAAAAATTTGGGGAGAGAGTGTAGGTGTTGTGTTGTGTGAAGAGGGGCAGGATATTTACATGGTCCTTAAAGTGTCTTCCCACCTTCTTTTATAAGTGCAAGGAAAAAATAATAACTATACCATGTCAAGAACAAATATCATGGGCTTACTATTAGGAGTTAGAGACTACTGGAGATCAGGTGCTTCTAAATGTAATACCAAAAGAAGGCAGCAATATCATATTTGTGGTATTCAAGCTAGAGAAGCACAATCTGAATATAATCACAAGAAACTATCAGACAAATTCAAACTGAGTATCGTTTTTATTAAATAACTGTTCTGTACTATTGAAAAAAAATATCAATGTCAGGAAAGGTAACAGTTGAGAAATTTCAGATAAAAGTGTACAGAGATAGGACAACTAAGTGCAATATGTGATTCCAGACTGGATTCTGTATTTGAGGAAGGAAAAAAAAAAAAACAAAGACATTATGAAAACTCTCCAAAATTGGAATGTGGACTGTAGGTTAGATAAGAGAACCACATTAATATTACATTTCCTGAATCCGATCACTGTGATTACATAAGAATATCTGTGTTTTTAGGAAATTTATGCAGAAGATTTAAAGGTATGCTATATGCAGCTTATTCCCAAATGTTTCAGAAAACATCAGTAATGTGTGTGTCAATGCATGTGTGTATGGTACATAGATAATGAGAGAAAAAATAAAGTGGTAAGAATATTAAAAATTGGTAAATCTGGGTAAAGTGAATATAGATGTTCTCTGCATTATTCTTCCAAATTTTCTTGAACTTTCAATTTATTTCAAAATAAAGTTACAAAAGGAGCAATGTTTTATTCAATAAATAGGTTTACACTCTTCATTATTTCTTCAATTATATTTCTGTTTTATTGAAACATAGTTGATTGTATATACATATACGGGGTTATAAGGCTGCACTCTAACCAACTGAGCTAATTGGCCAGGCTTCAATTAGATTTTATAATAGTTACTATTTCTGTCATCTATGACTAAGCTGCTTTTTATTCATGTGAAACAATTTTAATTTTTCACGAGTCACTTGCCCATGACAAAAATCATGTTCCCTACATAGTCCCAGTAAAATGCACATAAGCCTGCTGTGATTCTAAGAATTTTGATATAATTGGAATAAAGGACCATCAGCTGGGAATACAACCAAATTACTGGTATAATGCTTTATAATCAAGGATTTCAGAATCCAAAGAATGGTCACCAACAATGCAAACTAAGGGATGCAATTTTTCTTATTATTGAACAGAATCTATAACTATGGACAACGACCAACTTCTCACATAGCACAGTAACTTACTGGTTTGTGTAGAAAAATAATGTGCAGCATGACCTCAGAATTCAAGTAAGTTCAGTCATAGTAGGTCAAATGCAGTAAGAAAGAAAGGAAAGAAAGCTAATATCAGATAGAAAGTTCTCAATAACTTCCAGGTTATAACTTGGGATATATTCATATTGCCCAGTTACCCATATTTCATATTAATATGGATATATATTTTGTAAATTATAAAGCTCTATAAGTATATTTGTATATATTTTCCATTTTAATTTTGAAACAATATTTACAATTAAATAAATCAGAAATCATCATCCCATTTTAAAGTTTAGGGAACTAGGGCATAAATGGTCAGTGTTCTCAATAATGGCTCTTAAGTAACAGAAGCAGACTGCAATAGAACCCAGTTTTTATTCCGTTTATTGACTTCTACTGCCTCCATAAAGGGTGGAGGTACCTTAAGATCTTTTTCTATATGTATGAAAACAGGAAAGTGCATACAGTTTAGAACACTTTTCAACCATTCATGTTGAAAATGAGGACTCTAATTCTGTTAGCAAACAAACATACGAGGGGTCTTTAAAAAGTTCATGGAAAGATTTGTATTATCTTTTAATTTTAATCTTTCCATGAACTTTTTGAAGTACCCTCATGTAACAATAATAAACCGAGTTATAGAGAGTACTTAGAATATTCTGACAGAATACAATTCTGCCTCATATAGATGGTAAGCCATGGGAACACTTCTTCATGTCCTGTGACATCTAATACTATTCTAGTAATTGTATCCATTTAGAGTTGAGGAATTGAAATGGAATTTAAGCTGACTTACTCAAAATAAAAACACAAGTGAGGCATTTTTATGTGACCAGCATGTTAAAGAACTGTTTTGACTGAAGATTTTGATTGAACCAATCATCTTCATTTGGCCTTTTAGGAGGTATATTTGGAATGATGGATATTTGGACCACTCAACTGATTGTACTGATCGATAAAAGATTGTGGATTTCTTGTGGGGTTTGGAGCTTAGATAGATATTTTTTTTTCTCTGTCCCTTAAAATATGGACTCCTGCCTTTCTCCAATAACATTAGTATATATTTATCTTGTGAAATGATAATGTATTCTCCAAGCAATATTAGATTCCTTCATTTTAAAGCATACATACTTTGAGAAGCTAGTCACCTATAAGGAAAGCAGATTTAGCTAAGAGACTAGTAACACTTAACCTATTTATATTTTAATTGAACTGGTGGTAAGGATTATTACTTCATAGATGCCTGTTCCAAGCTGAGCATGGCATTCTGCTAAATCCAGTAAAGTGAACTGGTTATGAGCACAGGGTTTGGGGCCACACTTCTGAATTTGAATTCTGGTTGCTGAATCTGGATTTGAATACTTCTTATTAGTCGGGTGCTGGAACAAGTTAATTAGCCTCTCTGAAACTCAGTTTTATCATCTGTAATTGGGGATAATGATGGAATCAATCAAATGGAAAAAATTTAACTACTTGGAAGTGCCAGTGTGATGATTCAAGGTCAATGCTATTTATGTCACAATTCCTCAGAGAGTAAGCAAACACTCAAAACTGACTCAAGTATTTCTGGGGCATGTGCATTTCTAATTGCAAGACCGTCGGTATGCTTCTACTTAAATGTACGAAACCTGTGCTTCAATGAATGAAGACAGGGCCCAAAGGAGAGTATGCTAATCCTTGAATTAACAGGGGATGAAGAAGCTGTTATGGAGGGCAGCTGGCTGGGAAGGCAGTATCTACCTTTTTGTGGTCTAGGCCTCAGTTTTGCAAAACTGATTTACTCATTTCACTTGCTAGAATTTCGGCCCTTAAGGGAAGCAATTATTTTGCTTTTAGAAAATCCCTATGTTTAGCATGTTAACAGATGCTTAATTAGGGTAGGCATCTGACACAGTTTGCCTGAGAAATGCCTAATTCTATACCTATTATCTCAGCATAACTATTAGTAGCATTTTGATATCATTCTTTAAAGTGCTTCAACTTAAGCAATTGCACATTTTTCCTATTTATGAATGGTAGTTGAATAACCAAATTTTATCTTTACATCTGTCTCTCTTCTATATCTAATTTATGTTTTCCCATATTTCCAGTATTTTCCTTCACAAATAAGTAAAGGAGGCATTATATTCAAGCAGAAATAGATCTTTAATGTATTTTTGTTTATTTTAAAACTTTCCTCTGTACAGAAGTGAGATAAAATAATGGGAAGTCCCACAATTTATAGAAAACAGCGTATCTTTAAATCTATTTAACTCCATGAATATTAACATAAACATAAAAGAAAAAGCTATTTCAGAAAAATGTATGGGGAGGCAATTTCACAATGTAAATAGAAGCAGTTATAAAATTATCAATATTGATCAAAAAGACAGTTTCCTTGATCACATACATGTCTACATATATGAACTATCTGTGGGCAGCAATTTTGTGTTTTAAAATGATTTTATCAATGCAGTAACATTTTGAAGAATGTACTGTTACAAGTACCAACTTAATTCCATTGTAGTAGGTTTCTAAAATTTGTTTTTAAAAGGAAATCAATAATTAAATTAGTTCCAAATTGGAAATATCTATAATTTCATGGAAATGACTCAAAAGCATTATCTGTAAGAATTATTTTTGATTTTTCATAGAATCCTATAATCAGTTGTGTTTCTCCTCCCTTATCCATTTTGCCAGATAGTTTGAGCCAGTTAAAAATTCCTTAAGTATTTTATCTTCATTTACATAATTCATCACAATTGAAGTTTGGCCAAACTAGAGCACTATCTTCTCCTTTTGCAATGACAGTGCAGTTACGAGCTATAAAGACGTTGTTCATCTTGTAAATTGTGTCCATTAGCCATAATAGAAAGAAAATGATAGCTGAGCCAGGGGCTTATTTTCTCTTTAAACATAGCAATAGAAAATCAAACTAACAATATTGGTGGAGGTATGACCTCTCCCTCCCCACCAACTCTCTCCCTGTCCTCTAGATTTGTTCATTCTAGATAGAACTTCTATCATATTTGTGTTATTTAATTTGAAGCAAAAGTTATATTAATTTTTGTGGGATTACAATAACAAATACTAGTCTGAGTATGTCTCCCCACTTTATATTTCTTTATCCTTTTCCCCTATGAAGCTCAGAACACACTACCCCAAAATACAGCATGTTGGTATAATGAGCATTTTAAGCTGAAGGTAATAGAAACCTGCAGGAGCAGGAAGGTCTCCCTGACTTTCTCTCACCTTTCTCCCCTGGAGTAAGCCATAACACTCAGGATTTTCTGATTTTCCCCTGAAGTTGGACATAAGACCCTCATGTGAGATGTACCCACCCTATACCTGGAGGAAAGGAATGTCCTTATCTCTGAAGACACTGGGACACAGAAGAATCTAAACAAATAGGCCTTGCTAAGTCCCCCCATTTTACTAGCAGTAAATCATGCTCCTTTGTCCAATCATATTTCTCCATGACTACTCACTGCAAATTTAGCACAAAAATTACCGTTCTGTCTGTTTCTTTGGGTCTTCATTTCTGGAGGCTCCCATGTCACTTAAAACTTATATGAAATAAATTTGTATGCTTTTCTTCTTTAATCTGTTTTTGTTAGTTTTATTTTTAGACCCAGCAAGAGACCCTACAGGGTTGAGGGAATACCTTTTGCCCACTCCCAAAAATGTGAGGAGAAGAGTCCATTGCTTCCCTGATTTATAGAAAAGATTGAATGTTATTACTCTGTCTTATACTTTAAATTCTTAAAGTAACTGAACAATTTTTAGTTTTAAAATATTTACATATTTTAGCCATATAAGTACTTGTTTAATTGCTAACATTTCAAGTGGACAAGGATGTTTTTAATGGCAAGTCTAATTTAAGTAAAAAAGAAAAAAAAAAAAAACAACACTGAAGATTCAGTAGAAAATTTAAATATTTAAAACGTGTTTGCTACACCTAAAATTGTGTTGTGCTCTTCTGCTTTAAGTTATTATTTTTTAAATCTTTTGCATCATGGATGTCTAGAAAGTCTATGGCTTTGAACACTATTTTCTCATTAGCTTTTATTTCTGGAAGTTTAAATCTACCATACCACTGACTTTATGAAATGTTCTTGACCACATATTTAGGATACAGTCTTTGAACATATACTACTGGAAGCTGGAAATTCTTGTGATTTTTAATTATAAATATAGAGTAATATAATACAAATAAGCTGATCTATCAGCGTCTAGTTTTCTCCATGTTGTGATACCTACATCTTTCTTAAATTTAAATCTTGAGGACAAAGAAGACAATAACTGCTTGAAAGGCTTGGCCACTGATATTGTGGGAATGCCGGCCATACTGACTCCATCTTCAGGTTCCTTCAGCTTTACTTGTCCTTTCTATGACCTCTCCCCACCAAAGGCTTTTTCCTAGGAAGTTATCCATTAATCTGAAGCAAGGCAAGCATAGTTGAGATGATGACTGAAAAGCTTGGCTAACAAGATAAAGATCAAAGCTTTCCTGTTGATGCAGGTGGTACCCATAAGTTAAATGCTCACTGATCATAAGACTTTAGGTATATCATAGTAGACATACTCCCTTTTGTCCCTAAGTTCCTTTATAAAGCCCCTACATTCCCTCCAAATGCTGCAAGAACAACTAGGTTGCCAATTGCCCAGTCCTTCCCGTATGTAAGTTGCCCATTAATAACTTTGTTAAACTGTATGGAGTTGCCTGCTTTGTTTTTCAGTCTTAAAGTTCCTTCTCAGTTTGAAACTATTTCTCCTCCTCTCCATCCTCAGATACACAAAAGGATTAATTACTATACTTAGTCTGATCATGCAAATTGGTAGATTTAGTTGGCCCCAGGGGTGTTTTACTGCTAAAATAGTAATCATTTGAGTTTCTGCTCTCAACAGATACCACTCTGCCAGATTGGAAGTTATTTTCTAAATAAATAATAGACTATGCAAACAGAAGAGTGGTTTGTTTGCTACTTCCATAGGTATAATCTATGATTGGGTAAGCGTTATCAACAACAAAAAAATCACAATCAACAGCAAAACTTATTGTCTGAGAACAAATCCACTGACTTAGATCAAAAGTAATTTTGTGTGGTTACTCATGTAAGCATACTTATGGGGAGAGGGTTTTGAACTTCTGTACAACTCTCAAAGGACTTCTAGAATCCAAAATGCTTGAGAACTAATACACCACTTTATCTGTAAGGTACTCACTGTCCAATTGCCTGTGGACCTCCACTGTCTGCCCAAGAGTTAGTTGATTAATTTGTTCACCATATATTTATTCAACATCTACAATGTGCTAGGCCACAGGGGGACATAAGTATAATTCTGTACTTTAATAGCTTACCATCTCCTAAGAGAGACAAAAAAGTGATTATAATAGGATGTTATAAAAGCTATGATAAAGGTGTCTTCAAAGTACTGAGCAATCATTCAAGTTTAAGACTAAAGTTGATAGTGTGGAGAAGTAGAGGATTCACAGAGATGACATTTCACCTAGGTCTTGACAGGTAAGAATGGAGACAAGAGAATTCAAACTTTGGGGACAGGATAGGGAAATGATGGAAGTTTGAAATATTTGGGGAGTAGCAAAAGTGGCTAGCATATATTACACATAAGAGAGTTGACAATGACTTCCCTTGACCACACTTTAGCCAGGTTCCTCTAAGCCCTTTTCTTTCTTTCTTTTTTTTTTTTTTTGACCGGTAAGGGGATCGCAACCCTTGGCATGGTGTGGTCTGCACCACGCTCAGCCAATGAGCGCACCGGCCATACCTATATAGGATCCAAACCCGTGGCCTCAGTGCTCCCAGCACCTCACTCTCCCGAGTGAGACATGGGGCTGGCCCTCTAAGCCCTTTTCTAAACTAGGTTTTGTTCTTCACCTTGGTACTCAGGCCTGCACATCTTAGTTTTATCAAGAGTACTGTTAAGTCAGTTTACCATCTGCGAACTGTTGCTATGGTTAATGGGGAGTCAGTGGAGTATGTGCATTCTAAAATTAAGAATTTGCATCTACTTGGATGTGGAAATTGGGGAAAGTGAATGAGTGAAAATGGGCCACATGTTCTCAATCTATGCATAGAAGCATAGACGAAAGGATGGAGAGTGATTCCATTAACTTACATTAAGAGACATTCAATAGATGACATTCAGACCCTCTCAGGAGTTGGCTATTGAAAATATATATATGTACATATTTTGGCTGGCCCGTACAAGGGATTGAACCCTAGACCTTGATGTTATCAGCACCATGCTCTAACCAACTAGGTAAGCTGCCAGCCTCTAGAATTTGAATATGGATTATGCATTAGATAATAAAATTATACAATATTAAATTTCCCAATTTAATAATTGTTCTTAGGAGATACATACTGAAGTATTTAGGGTAAACTATCAAGATGTTTGCATTTAGAGAGGCCTGCCTAGTGGCCCTGCCTACCACCCAGAAGCAGTTGGTTGGGTTACTTTGCTGCAGGCCTGCTTTGGCCCCACCCAATGAATAAGAAGTAGCTAGATGAGCCCCCTCAATGCAATCCCACTTAGTGGCATTTCTTCATCCTGAGAAGCAGCTCAGCAACTCCACCCTTGGCAGTACAGCTCCTGACTGGTGCCATTACTACTGCCTGAAACCAGAGCACTGCCACCCCTTCTCCCTGCACAGCAGTCCATCCTGCTCTCTGCCAACACCCAGCTCAGGTGCCACCATCTCCATGTTGCCCAGATTTAGGTGTTCCTGCATTTTAGCAGGCAGTGGATAAGAGGAAAGAGGGAAAAGCAAAGACCCAGGAGAAGCCACTGTTTACAGAAAAGGGGAAAGAGAAACCCTTCCAGGGTCATCCATTCAAGCTGAGGAGATTCAGTACATACCAGTGCACCTACCAGGGTCACAGGACACTATCCAGGATGCCAGCAAGTTTGACCAGGGTCACCCACCTTAGCCATGGAGAGACAGGGAACCCAGGTGCTTCTCTCAAGAGCTCAGAATCTCACCCACAACCTTGACAACCCCCACAGTGTCACTCACTTCAGCCAGAAACCACTGAGTGTCCCAGTTCCTAGGGCACAGAGGCACTCACGTGCAACTTTGACATCGAATATTGATGGCTAAAGTAATCACATGGATTACTTTAATCACACTACTCTGTCTACACAGAACCAAAACTAAAACAGTGTATCCAATGGTCAAAACAAAGCACATCTACAGAGGGGAGACTCTCTCTCCTCAAAAACCACTCCAGAGTAATAGAAGAAGCAACTCCCATACCAGATTGACCACACATGAATGTAGGGATACTAGAAATATTTTTTTTTAAAAAAGAAAATATGACACCTCCAAAGGAATGCAGTAATTCTCCAAATATCAGATCCCATACAGCAGGAAACCCTTGAAATGTCTAAAAAGGAATTCCTAGCAAAAATCTTAAGGAAACTCAGCCAGATACAAGAAGACTCAGATGACAACAAAATGAACAATCCAGGATATGAAGGAAGAAATATACAAAGAGATACATATCTTAAAAAACAATGTAGCAAAACTTCTGGAATGGAAGGATTTATTCAATGAAGAAAAAAAAAAAATGCAAAAAATACCAAATGCTTAAACAGCATGCTAGAGCAAGCAGAAGAAAGAATTTCTGACCTCAAAAACAGTCTTTTTGAAATAAGCCAGGCAGGCAAAAAATTTTTTAAAAGAGGAAAATCTATGAGTGCTATCAGACAAACTTTAGTGCAAAAACATCCAAATCATGGAAGTTCTGGAAGGCAAGGAGAAAGGAAAAGACATTGAAAAGCTATTCAATGAAATAATAGTGGAAAACTTACCAGGTATAGGGACAGATACAGACTTTCAGGTCCAGAAAGCTCAAAGATCCCCAAGTAGATTCAATCCCAAAATGTCCTCTCCAAGACACATTATAGTCAAACTGTCAAAAATCAGACAACAAGAATCCTAAAAACAGCAAGAGAAAAGCAGTGAATCATTTACAAGGGAGTCCCCATCAGATTCACAGATTTCTCAGCAGAAACCCTGCAGGACAGAAAAGGGTGGGATTATACATTCAAAGAAATAAAAGAAAAGATCTGCCAGCCAAGAATACTATACCAAGCAAGCCTATAATTCAGAAATGGAGAAATATTGTGTTTCCCAGAAAACAAAAACTGTGGGAGTTTCCCAGCACATGACGAGCACTACAAGAAATCCTCAAGGGAGTCCTGCATCTGGAATTAAAAATAAAAAATCACCACCATGAATATACAGAAGGAACAAAACTCACTGGTAGGGCAGATATACAAACAAGAATGAAAGAAACTATATCTTACTACCTCAAAAAAACAATGAACACCAACAACAAACAATAAAAGGGAAATAAAGAAAAAGATATTTAGAACAACCAAAAAATAAATAAATAAAATGCCAGGAGTCATATCTTTCAGTAACAACCCTAAATGTAAATGGGTTGAATTCTCCGCTCAAAAGACATAGATTGGCAGACTGAATTAAAAAAACTAGACCCAACTATACACTGCCTACAAGAAACACACCTCACCTATAAAGACTCACACAGACTAAGAGTGAAGGGTTGGAAAAAGATACACCACACAAATGGAAACCAGAAATGAGAAGGAGGAGCTATTATATCAGAAAAAATAGATTTTAAACCAAAGATCATAAGAAGAAACAAAGAAGGTCACTACATTATGATAAAGGGATCTATCCAGCAAGAAGACATAACAATTGTAAATATATGCACCCAACATTGGAGCACCTACATATATAAAAGACCTAAGGAGAGAGATAAACTCCAATAGAATAATAGCTAGAGAGCTCAACACCCCTCTGCCAACACTGGACAGATCATCAAGGCAACAAATCATAGAAACATAGGACTTAAACCACACTTTAGACTAACTTGATTTGGCAAACATCTACTGAAATTTCTGTTCAACAACTACAGAATATACTTTCTTCTCATCAGCACCTGGGACATTTTCCAGGATAGACCACCCATTAGGTCACAAATCAAGTCTAAACAAACTATTTAAAAAAACTGAAATCATTTCAAGTAATTTTTCAGACCACAGAGACTTAAAATTAGAAATCAATAACAAGGAAAATTCTGGAATCGATACAAATACATGGAAATTAAACAACATGCTCCTGAATGACCTATGGGTCTAAGATGAAATTAAACAGTAAATCAAAAAAGTTCTTGAAACTAATGAAAATAAAGAGACATCAAAACCTGTGAGATACTGCAAAAGCAGTACCAAGGGGGAAGTTTATTATAATAAATGCTTACATCAAAAGAAAGATGTCAAATAAACAACCTAACATTACACCTTAAAGAATTAGAAAAACAGGAACAATCCAATCCCAAAATTAGTAGATGGAAAGAAAGAATTAAGATCAGAGCAGAACTAAATGAATTAGAGACCAAAAAACTGAAACACAGGCCATCCTCCCAAATTCATTCTATGATATCATTCTGATATCAACATCAGACAAATACACAACAACAAAAAAAGAAAACTACAGGCCAATATCTCTGGTGAATGTATATGCAAAAATCCTCAAAATATTAGCAAACAATACAGAAGCATATCAAAAAGATTATACATCATGATCAAGTGGGATTCATCCCAGAGATGTAAGGATAGTTCAACATATGTACATCAATAAATGTGATACATCATATCAACAAAATCAAGGCCAAAAACCTATGATTATCTCACTAGACAGAAAAAGCATCTGACAAAATTCAACGTACCTTCATGATAAAGACTCTCAACAAATTATTTATAGAAGGAAGGCATCTCAATGCTATAAAATCCATATATGACAAACCCATGGCCAGTATTCTCCTGAATGAGGAATCATAGTTTCCTTTATATACAGAAAACACCTAAAGACTCTACCAAAAAACTCTTACAGCTGAAAAATTCAGTAAAATTGCAGGATGCAAAATATACAAAGATCAGTATCATTTTTATATTCCAACAACAAATTGGCACAAGAAGAAATTTTAAAAAAGCAAGCTCATTTAAAATAGCTACCAAAAATATTAAGTACCTAGGAATAAATTTAACCAAGGAGGTAAAAGATCTCTAAAATGAGAACTGCTAAACACTGCTGAAAGAAATTAAAGAGGACACAAAAAGATAGAAGGACATCGCATGCTCATGGATTAGAAGAATGTTGTGAAAATGTCTATACTACCCAACTATCTGCAGATTCAATGCAATCTCCATCAAAATACCAATAACTTTCTTCCCAGAAACAGAAAAAAGAATCCTAACATTCATATGGAATAAGAGTAGACCCCAAATACCTAAAGTAGTTCTGAGCAACAAATAAATAAATAAAACTGTAGGCATTACAGTACCTGACTTCAAATTTTACTGTGAAGCTATAGTAACCCAAACAGCATGGTACTGGCATAAAAACAGACACATAGACCAATGGAACAGAATAGAGAATCCAGAAATCAATCCACATACTTACAGGCAACTGATCTCTGACAAAGGCACCAAGAACACATACTGGGGGAAGGATAACCTCCTAAAAAGTGTGCTGGGAAAGCTGGATATCCACATGTAGAAAAATGAAACTAGACCTGTACCTCTTGTTGTATGCCAAAATCAACTCAATATGGATTAAAGATTTAAATATAAGACCTGAAACTATAAAACTTCTAGAATAAAACATAGGAGATACATTTCAGGATGTAGGACTTGACAAAGAGTGTATAAATAAAAAGCACAGGCAACAAAAATTAAAATAAACAAGTGGGATTATATCAAACTGAAAAGCTTTTGTACAGCAAAGGAAGCAGTCAATAGTGAAAAGGCAACCTATGAAATGGGAAAAAAATATTTGCAAACTGTACGTCCTACAATGGATTAATATCTAGAATATATAAGAAACTCAACAGTAAAAAAAAAAAAAAAACCCAAAGTAACCTGATTAAAAAATGAGCAAAAGAGCTAAATAGACATTTTTCAAAGGAAGACATACAAGTGGCCAACAGACACATGGAAAAATGTTCAACATCACTAGGCATCAGAGAAATGCAAATCAAAGCCATATGAGATCATCTTACCCTGGTTAGACAGGCTATTATCAACAAGACAGAGACTAACAAGTGTTGTCAGGAATGAGGAGAAAGGGGAATCCTTCTATACTATTTTTGGGACTGTAAATTTGTGCAGCCATTACGGAAAACAGGCTGGAGATTTCCCAGACAACTACGGATAGATCTGCCATATGGTCCAGCAATCTCACTACTGGGTATATGTCCAAAGGAATGGAAATCACCATGTCAAAGGGATGCCCGCATTCTCATGTTTATAAAAGCTCTATCTACAGTAGCTGAGATATGGAAGCGACCCGAATGACCACCAACAGATGACTGGATAAGGAAAATGTGGTATATTTACACCATGGACTACTACTAAGCCATAAAAAAGAATGAGATTCTGCCATTTGCAGGTACATGAATGAGTTGAGAAAATTACATTAAGTGAAATAAGCCAGGCACAGGAAGAGAAATACCACGTCTTTATTCGTAAGTGGGAGCTAAAAAATGAGGAAGGAAGGAAGGGGAGGGAGGGTTTCCCATTTGAAATTGCAAAGGGGGAGAACAGAACAGGTTATTAGAGGTGAGAAAGGGGGTGCAGAGTTAGTGAGAAACTGGTTAAGGGTCACAAAGAATGATGACATTTTTTAAAGATGAATATACTAATTATCCAGATTTGATCATCACGTATTGTACACAGGTACTGACATTCAACTCCATACCCCACAAGTATATAATCAATTATATTTCAATAAAAAATGTTTGCATTTAACTCAAATGATTCTGGAAAAAAGTCACACCAATAAATATGTATGTATGTGTGTGTGTGGGAAGACATAAAGGAAGAAAAACAAAGAAGGACAATTTTCAGGAAATATTCACTATTTGAATATTGATGTGGCATAGAGTGGAGGAACAGAACTGGAAAGTAGAACAGCTGTAAAACTGGGCAATAGCTCAAAAGATTCAACTAGTGCTTGAAAGCAGATGAGTATTTTGAGCAGGGACTGTACAAAAACCTACTCTGAAAAGTGTTTTTGTTTTTGAAGGATTGGTTGTCAATTATTTTCTTATTGACTTGTTATTTCTGTTATTTGATACAGTTTCAGAGTTTATTAGTTAATATTTAGTACAATTCTTTGAGAAGAAGCCGTTTCTTTTAAAGAAGATTGTTTTGCTTCTTGGTAGTAGTAGTAACAACAATATCAAAAATAACAATTAGCACCTTCTGAACACTTACTATCTTCTGGATACCAAGCAATGAGCTTTGGCTAAAATCAAATTTATTTCTTGCAAAAATCCTGTATGATGATATTACTCTTATTGATATTCTAATTTTACTGATGAGGGAACTAGACTATGGAAATTTCATTGCACACTTAAAGCCACACACAGCCTGGACTGGAGGCTACAGAGCCAGTACTCCTACCAAAGCCATCTGACTCCAGAGCCTGTGCTCTGAAACATAGGATGTTTATTTTGTTTGTGAAATGTTAAAATCCTACAGAGTATTGTAAACTCATTAAATGGAAATCATAACTTCAGTGGCTTATTTCTTTCATTTTTAGAATTACCATAAACTTAAATCTCATTTCAGTAGGGTTATAGCCCTCCCCCACCCCCATTTTTTGCAACTTAAAGCATTCTGCAAAAAAAAAAAAT
>NW_007729640.1:187270-205685 GCF_000696425.1 Galeopterus variegatus | reverse complement strand
CACACAAACACATGCATTTTTTAAAGAGACCTAGTTCTGATTATGGAAAAGCCTAGTTGCAACATGAATAAAAGAACAACCTGTATGGGATCATAGATAAATATTTTTGAAATGGGAAACAGATATCTTGATTAGTATTCTAATGACAATTTCCATGAATTCAGCAGAAATACATAAAGAGGTTGAAAATGATTACCAGTGAAAAAATCAGGGCCAAACATTGTCTGCTGGTTGAATAAATTCACGTTTTCAAAGTTTTTTCTATTTCTTACATAAAACGACACTTGCAATTAGGAAAACTGAAGTTGAGATTTAACCCCGATGTTAACTATCTGGTTGTCCTAGAAAAGGTAAATGCATCTCTGTGAACCTGTATACTGATTTGTACAGTTTGATTACAAACATCTTACATAATTGTAGATTTAAAAAAGATAATAGGTTCATTTATCCATTTAAAGCTATACTAAAGGCTATCCTGGCTTGTAGACCCCTGGAAAGGCTGACAGAAATCAGTGCAAGATGCTTTGAGAGCTGGTGGGAAAGTCACCTGATGCAGATTAGGAAGCTAAAAAAATTCCTCTTAGGAGAGATAATGTCTCAGCTGATTATTGAACAGGAAGGATTTAGACAGGCAAGAAAGCACAGTGGTGGGGTTGGTGGCTAGAGAAGCAGCGCTAGATGAAGGCTCAGAGATATATCTGAGAAGGGTGTCCAAAGAATTTCATTTGGTCAGACAGGATGAGAGCAGCAGCTCGCCAACTGTGGCTACCAGACCAGTATTATGGGCATCACATGGGAACTTGTTAGGGTTGCAATTTGTCAGTCCCCACCCCAAACCTAATGAATCAGACTCTGGGGATTAGGCCCAGCATCTATGGTCTAACAAGCCCTCCAGGTGATTCTGATGAACAGTCAAGCTTGAGAACCACTAGACTGGAGCACTGGGTTTTAGTAGCAACAGATGAGGCTACACTAGTGGAATATTTATACAGTTTAAAAACGCAGTTATACTTGTAGAGTTATAAAACTAAAACTTGCTTACTGTTTTAGTTTATTTGAAAACACGGAATTTAAAAAAATCTAATCTCGTCTAGATATATTGTTAATATTTAGATGAACTATATAAATATATCCCTTTTTAAGTAACGTTAGGCTATATTATACGTTCTTTTGTATTTTATTTTTGAGTATTTTCCCATGGATTTTGAATTCTATCAATCAGCCCTAAAACTCATGGAAAAAAATTTTAATGACTACAACGTATTTCACCATGTGGACAGGCTATAATTTAATTTACCATTTCTAATTATTGGATATTTAAATTGTTTCTGTAACTTTTATAAATACTGTGATGATGAAAAACATTTGCACAAATATTTTTTCTACATCTCTATTTTCCTATAACAGATTCCTAGAAATAAAGTTATTATGCTGAGTAACTTATTTATCTGTGTGTCTTTCTTCTGGTGACAGACCCACCTCCTCTGGCTACAGGACTTGCAGAATTCCCAGACTGGGCCAATTATAATACCCATTCCTGTGACCACGCAGAATAGTTCAAGGACAGTTATGTGACCTGGTCTAGGCCAATTAGCTTATTGACTGCATATCGCAGGGAAGCCGTGTACCCACCCTCCTAGAGAATGTGAATAAACCAGTCTGCGGCAGGAAGTAATGAAATTAATTTGAAGAGAGAAGCAGAGATAAGAATCAGGGAACATTCAAACTTTCAATGTTTTCTAGCTTTACTTACCCCTTCAAACCAAAATCACTTAAAAAAAGAAAAAGGCTGGTTCAAGCTGAATTTAGTAGTCCTGACTAATATATTAAAGCCTTAAAGAAAATGAGTGCGATTGCATTAAATTTACACATAAGTTTAAGAACACTGAACACTATTTAGCCTTCCTATTAGAAGCATTATGTTTCTCCAAATATTTAGAATTTCTTTTATAGTTTGCATTAAAATTTTGTAATTTTCAGGGGCCGGCCCGGTGGCGCACTGGATAGTGCGCCGCTTGGGAAGCGCGGCGGCGCTCCCGCCCGAGGGTTCGGATCCCACATACAGACCGGTTCCCGCTCACTGGCTGAGCGAGGCACGGGAGCAGCACCGAGGGTTGCGATCCCATTGCCGGTCCCAGTCCGGTACGGGGGCGACACTGAGGGTTGCGATCCGTTGCCGGACACGGAAAAAGACAAAAAAAAAAAAAAAATTTGTAATTTTCTTATATATGAACTACATAGGAGGGTACTTCAAAAAAGCTCAGTGGAAAAAATGGAATTAAAAGCTATATCAATCTTTCCATGAACTTTTTGAAGACCCCTCATTTCCCTTATAAATATATTTAGACATGCCATTTTTGGTTGTTTCTGTTGTAATGAGCTCTCTCCTGTATTCGATTTCTATTACCATAAACTAGTGGCTTAAAACAACACAAATGTATTATCTTACCAGTTCTGGAGGGCAGAAGTCAGGAAGGGATCTCACTGGGCTAGAATCAAGGGGTAGGCAGGGCTGTGTTTCTTCTGGAGTCTCTTGGGGAGAATATATTTTCTTGCCTTTGTTCGGCTCCCAGAGGCTGACCCATTTCATTGGCTGTTGGCCCCCTTCAATCTTCAGATAAGATGGGGGTGCTTTCAGGGTGGTGTGGCCATTGATCAGATACCACCCTGAAATACGGCCAGTTGAGTTTTCTTCACTATACACTCTCTTGTTCTGAGTCTTCTGCTTCCTTCTTCTCCATTTAACAATTTGTGTATTTACATTCAGCCCACCTGGATAATCTTATTTTAAGGTCAGCTAATTAGCAAACTTATTCCACCTATGACCTTAATTTCTCCTTTCCATGTAATTTAACATATTCACAGGTTCTAGGGATTAAGATGTAGACTTTCATGGGGTACCATTATTCTGCCTACCACACCCCTTCATGAGTGGATCAATCCGTTCATGAGAGCGTGGTCCTCACATTCTCATCACTTCTTAAAGGCACTACCTTTCAAATACCATAAATGGATTTCCCACCCTCTTAATACTGTTACAATGGGGGTCGAGTTTCCCATACATGAACTTTTGGGGGACACCTTGAACCCATAGCATGAGGGAAGAGAAAATAAAATGGTGTAATGTTTACTTTGTACAAAAAGAGCTAGTGCTAGAAATGATGCGCATTATACCTGCTGCATTCCAGTGGGCATAATTTAGTCTCATTCTCCACCTAACTGCTAAATGTGATAGAAACTGGGTCTAATTGTATGATCAGAAAGACAGGAACATGGGGTTTAAGGAGCACAGTATTGTCTCTGCCACACTAACCAGTCATGTGCATTTGATCCAGTTGGTTATTCCCTTCCTGATCCTTCACTATCTCCCTGAGACCAACCCAGATAATGCCTGGAAAGCTCAGCCAGTTCCAGAACCAATACAATTTGCACTACACTTATGACATTTGTGATAACTTAGTTCTGTACAATTCTCTTATTTTCTCTCCCCAAATTTCTCCTTTGTTTTATTTCCCATTCTTCGTTAGTGCTCTGTTCTTCCTACTCCTGATTTTTTTTCTCTCTTTCCTTACTGTCGCAACATTTTGCCATTTTCTACACATCCTTTGAAATCTACATGCAATTGTGAACAATCCCCTCCCCCACTAATTCCTTTGAATAATTTTCTCTCTGTTTCGGTAAATCTGTACGTTTCTCCGTGTACCTCTCTAGTGGAACATAAATATTTTCCTGAGATCCACACTAAAAGGCCAGAAAAGGAAATTGACATTTTCTTTGACTAGAATTCTGCTTGTTTTTTCAAGCCCATGTCCTCAGTACTTTTGTTCTAAGCTTTAGCCATATAGAATTTAATACTACCATTATTATTAATAATAATAACATAATTAATGATAGATAGCATTTATTGCTCTATTTGTCAAGCACTAGAATAAGTATTTATATATGATCATTTAATCCACAAAACAACAAATCCTTTTTTTCCCTAATTTCAAAGAAAAAGTTATCTATCTCCTTTAACCTGTCAAATTTTATCTTGTTTAACCTCATAATAATTGCTTGAAGGTCTTTTGGGATTCTTTACTTTTCTTGACTTTTTTCCAACATTTGATTCTATCAAAAACCTTTTTCATAATGATAATAGCTAACATATATCATATGCCAATTATGGGCCAAAGAGTTATATATCTTATGAGAACTGAAATATTTAATACTCTAAGACACTGGTACTTTGTACCCCTGTTTTATAAAGGAGGAAATGGAGGCACAGAAATATTTAAGAACTTGCGTGAGATCATTTGGTTTAACAAATGGAAGAACAAGACCCCAGATGGAGACTCAGCATCAACAGAAATTCAGCCCCTCTGGGTATAGTCAAAGTTTGCCAACCTGTGGCCCATTCTCCCTTGGCCCTGGACTCTTCTGCATAGCGATTCTTTCACCCAGGTCCTTGCTTCTCTTATTTATAGCCATGATCTCTGTCCATTGATAATTTCCTGTGATGGGTCCTGTTTTATACAACAATAATTTATTAAAATTAGAAATGAATTAAGGTTTTACTTGGTGTGGATTATTTTAAACATAATTGTGTCTAAGGAAACAATCCTATTTTCAATAGTATCAAATAGAATAAAATACTTAGGAATACATTTAACCAAGGAAGTAAAAGGTCTGTGTAATGAAAACTATAACACTGATGAAAGAAATTGAGAAAATGTAATTGTGTCTAAGAAAACAATCCCATTTTCAATACTGTCAAAAAGAATAAAATACTTAGGAATACATTTAACCAAGGAAGTGAAAGGTCTGTACAATGAAAACTAAAACACTACTGAGAGAAATTGAGGAAGACACAAATAAAATGGAAAGCGATCCCATGTTCATAGATTGGAAAAATTAATATTGTAAAAATATGCATACTACACAAAGCAATATACAGATTTGATACAATCCTTATCAAAATTCCAATGACATTTTCCACAGAAATAGAAAAAACAATTCTAAAATTCATATGGAACCATAAAAGACACCAGGTTACTAAAACAATCTTGAGAAAGAAAAACAAAGTTGAAGGCATCACACTTCCTGATTTCAAATTATATTACAAAGCATAATAATCAAAACAGTATGGTATTGCATAAAAATAAACACATAGATCACATAAACCCAAATAAACCCAAGCATATATGATCAACTATTTTTTTATTTTAACATTACTTGTACATATTTGTGGGATACTGTGTGCTGTTTCAATACATTCTTATAGTGCACAATAATTCACTCAGGGTAGATAGCAGAGTTTTGTATCTGTTAGTTTGTCACTTTTCCACCCCCATCCTGTCCCCTCCTCACCTCTGATAACCATTATTCTACTCTTTATTTCTATAAGAATCGTGGGGGGGTTTTTTGTTTTGTTTTGTTTTTTTTAGATTCTTATATGGTCAACTAATTTTTAAAAAAATTTTATTAACTTTTTTTTTTACATTTTACAATGTTGTTGTAGAACAGTTGGGAGGGAGAGGAAGAGGGGAAAGGGGAAGGAAATGCGATGGAAGAAGGAGGAAGGAGGAGGGGTAGGATTAAGTCCTGTGGCACCCCCCACATTCCCACAGGGGAAATCAATGGGCTTCCAATGGTGGCTTGGTTATTGCCAGGTTGGGTGCAGATGTCAAGGGGGTGTGGCAATAGCCCTTACCCCCATCACCCCAGCTCAGGAACCTGGGGCCCTTCTTGCTGAGGCTTGCTAGTCATTGCTGGGCTGGTTGTTCATGTGGGAGGGCATGGAGGAGGCCCTCAGCCCCATGCTGCCCTCGCTGGGGAGAGCCTGGAGCATTTTCTGTTCTTGCTCAGTGGTCATCGCTGGGGTGGTTGTCCTTGTCAGGTGTGTGTGGCCAAGGCCCTCAGCCCTCATCCTCGGGACTGGTTGCAGGTGTTGGGAGGCATTGCTGAGGCCTCCAGCCCTTCCGCCTTTCCTGGCTTGGTAGCCCAGGGGACTTCCTTACCTTCTAGGTGTTATAGGCATTCTTTGGTGAAATGAGACCTTTACTAGTTATCAAACTTTGTCTCTGGTTGTGGGTACTTTGTTTTTTCTTTCAGTTCTGTGTTGGATTATTTGCTATTCTTACCACTTAAACTCTGCACTAGAACTAATTTGTTGTCCTTTGCTTACTTCTAGAATGGGGGGACTTCCTGTGGGGACCAGTACTTGAGCTCTGTGGTTGAGCCAAATTGCTGCTTTGCTGCTGATTCCCTAGGGAAGGCTTTTTGTGCTGCTCAGGTTTTAATAGTTGACTTTATAGGTACTTCTGGATCTGGTGAAATCTGATGCACTTGGGTTGTATAGAAACACTAGTCTAGGCCTGAGTCTTTTCATCAAACTGCACCCCTTGCAATTCTATATTCCTGATCAGTGTCCTCTGAGTGGTCTTTTGCTGATTGGGGGCAGATCAGCTGTCCCTGCTGTGCCCCAGTGTTCTCCCGATGGGCCTGTTTACCCCACTACCCTTGTTCCAAATACTTCCCATGGGACGGACTGTGCTCTGGTCCCTTGCAATGACTCACTGGCCTCTGAGTGGCTCCTTTTTTTTCTGTTGTTGTGGTTCCTCAGTCCTATGTGGGTCCACGGGAACCCTGTTGGTGGTACTGCTGGCCTGGGGGCCAACAAGGCCCTCTTCTCCCTGGTTGCCTCCAAGCAATGTCATCTGAAGGACACGGCTGTGGCTTTTTGCCAGCTTTTGCTCCATATGCTCAGCAGCTTCATCCTTAAAGTGGCTATGGCATGAAATGGTTGGAGCGGCTTTTTCTTTCTCTTACCGTGGCTTCTCCGACCTTCATGCTTTATGTAGGTTTCTCCTCTTCTCCTGAACTCTAGCAGCCCCAGTGTGGCTGTCGTTGCTTTTAATAGTTGTATATTGGTTGATTTATGGGAAAGAGTGTTGCTGGGGACCATCTTTTCTGCCATCTTGACTGGAAGCCAATGGTCAACTAATTTTTAAGAAGGCCACTGAGAGGACACAATATAAAAAGGGGAGTCTCTTCAACAATTGGTGCTCAGAAAACTGGATTTCCATGTGCAAAAGAATAATACTGGACCCTTATCTTGCATCATACACAAAAATCAACTCAAAATAGATTAAAGGCTCAAATGTAAGCTCTGAAACTGTAGAAATTTTAGAAAAAAGTCATTGGAGAAAAACTTTTTGATATCAATCTTGGCAATGATTTTTTTGGATATGACACCAAAAGTTCAGACAAAAAAAGCAAAAATAAGCAATTAAGACTATATCAAATTAAAAAGTGTTTGCACAGCAAAGGAAACAATCAACAGAATGAAAACACAGCCTATGAACTGAGAGAAAATATTAGCAAACCATACATCTGGTAAAGAGTTAAAATCTAAAATACATAAAGAACTTAAACAACTCAATAGAAAAAACAAAACAAAACAAAACAAAAGCCCTATTAAAAAATGGGCAAAAGACCTGAACAGACATTTTTCCAAAGAAGACATAAAAATGGCCAACAGACATATAAATAGGTGTTCATCATTGCTAATCAACAAGGAACTTCAAATCAAAACTGTGATGAGATATCACCTCACCCCTGTTAGGATGGCTATTATCAAATAGGCAAAAGATGAGTGCTGGTGAGGATGAGGAGAAAAGGGAATCCCTGTGTACTGTTCATGGGGAATGTAAATTGGTATAGCCATTATGGACAACAGTATGATGTTCCTCATACAGTTCTTCAAACTGAAAATAGAACTACCATATGACCTAGCAATCTCTGTGCTGGTTATGCACCCAAAGGAAATGAAATCAGTTTCTCATAGAGATATCTGCACTCCCATGTTGCAGCATTATTCATAATAGCAAAAACTGGGAAACAACCTAAGTATTTATTGGCTTATAAATAGATAAAGAAAAGGGGTATATACATATATATGTATATATCATGTGTGTGTATATACACACACACAGTATATACACACACACGAGGGGGCTTCAAAAAGTTCACATTATCTTTTAATTCCATTTTTTTCACAAACTTTTTGAAGTTCCCTTGTGTCAGTTTCTCATAGAGATATCTGCACTCCCATGTTGCAGCATTATTCATAATAGCAAAAACTGGGAAACAACCTAAGTATTTATTGGCTTATAAATAGATAAAGAAAAGGGGTATATACATATATATGTATATATCATGTGTGTGTATATACACACACACAGTATATACACACACACGAGGGGGCTTCAAAAAGTTCACATTATCTTTTAATTCCATTTTTTTCACAAACTTTTTGAAGTTCCCTTGTGTGTGTGTGTGTGTGTGTGTGTGTGTGTGTGTATAATGAAATATTACTCAGCTTTTAAAAATAATGAAATCCTTCTATTTGAACAATGTGGATGAACCTGAAACACATATGATAAGTGAAATTAGCCAGACACAGAAAGAAAAATATTGCATGACTTCACTTATGTGTGGAACCTAAAAAAAGAAAAAGTCAAATACATGGAAACAGAGAGTAGTATGGTGGTTACCAGGGATGGGGAAAGGGTAGAGGGGAAATGGGAAGAGGTTGTTAAAAGGGTACAAACTTGTAGATACGTAGGATGAATTACTCTGTACATCTAGTGTACATTATGAAGACCATAGTTATAATATTGTATTGTATACAGAAAATTTGCTAAGAGAGGAGATTTTAGGTGCTCTTACCACACACTCACAAAGGAAACTATGGGAGTTGAAAGATAGGATAATTTTCTTGACTGTAGCAATCTTTTCGCTATGGATGTGTATATCAAAACATTATGTTGCATACATTAAAAATTTACAATTAAAAAATAAAAAAGTAAAAGCACATATGTAAAAGTAAAAAATAATTGTCTCTATATATTTTCTTTTCACTTGTGAATTTTTAGAATTTCTAAGGGGAAATTAGAATTAAGGTTTGATTTTCATGAGGTCATCCATCAGCTCTCTTTAAAAGTCTGCATTTTTATTCATTTAGAACAATTTTGCTGAATAAGACCAATGTGGCTCTGAAGAATCAAATACAAATTCAGCCTACCTCAGTTCTACAGATGTTTACTATAATAGGAAGCAACGATAGTAACTTTTGAGAAAGACTTAAAGTTCAAAGTTTAATAAACATGATAAATGAAAAGAGAATTTAAACTGTGTATAGTCATATCTGGGCGAGTTTACTAATCCATGAATTTATAGCGTGTTCTCCTGCAGGCAATAAGAACAAATATTGTCTCATAACTTTCTTGACTAATCAAACTCTTGTGGTAAACTTTGTAGTCATGAGATTATACACAAGTCATTACAAATGAAGTGGAATAATATAAGCTGTGAGGTAACTTGATCCAGAAAATCTCCTGGCTTTTCACTGAACCACATTCAATAAATTCTGGTAATGCTAATTTAGATAATTTATGTGCTTAGATGCAAACCAATAAAAATATCTTTTCCATTATCATTGTTGGATACAAATTTCTTATGTTTATTAACAACAGAAGAAAATTCAAAAGGTTGAAGGTATGTTGACATTTCCATTAATAACATATTCTAAAAATGTTTATTAGGTTTTAGTTATAAGGAATGTAGATATATTCTTATTTGAATACCAGTGTTGACCTCAACCCAATGACACTTGTCAACTTTGAAAGTGAAGAGTGTAAAACTGCCTGGATTTCCATGGTGATTTAACTTTACTGACCTTTTTCATCAGTTCTTATTTTTGAGGATTTGTAGTTCAAAGGAAGGTCCATAGTTTAGCTCATTACAGAGTAGTGTATGCTCAAATCCACGTGAATGGTACCAGAAGTTAACCTAGCTTTAGTGGATTTCTTTTACATCCTAAAGAACCTACTGAGACTTAGAAAATATTTCCTAAATTTTGATTTGATTTTTCCTCGCCCAGTTCCCCTAACGTATGCTCCATGTCTCCGTGCTTTAAAACTTTTGTTTCAACAAAAGCTATAAGAATACATGCAAAATTAAGGTTAAAATAAAGTCGTTGTCCAAATAATACAAATAAAGATAATTTCACCTTTATTCCTGCTGCCTGTTAATAACACAACAATTTGATATTCCTTTTCCTTTCTCAGAGTATTTTTAAATTCAGCCAAAGTGTTGATCACCAGAGTGTGTTACTGTAATAATATCATCAGCAGTATATAAAATTCTTCTATTATTTTTATCCTATTCTTTCTGTTGCCAGATGTTTATGTTTGTATAAGTTTATCTTAGGCTATATAATACTTGCATAGATCTTTTAAAAAGTGTAAATTTAGTTCACCAATGATTGAAAGAGTATCATGGTAACTTAGGCTTTACAGTCTAAATTGTAGCATGTAAATCTGTTCTGCAGAACATAACAGTAGTAATGTAATGAAGATATTTTCTAGTATCAGTTGTGATAGTATGGAATGAGAAGGGAGGTGGCTCATTTGGGCAACATACTTCCCCTGGGTCTGATGCTGGTTAATTTAAGGCTTATAGCTAATAGGTCTTATCACCTTCAATGACACAGAATTGGCCAGAGGCCCAGACCAAGAGCATTTAATTGGATGAATGATTATTAATTCTAAAGACAATATAAATCAAAGGATTTAAAGAATAGGGCTGTTATGTGCATCACAAATGGCATCTTTGGCAAATTTAAGAACTCCCATCCTTCCAGCTGTGGCAGAGTGACCCATGTTAACCTTGTGTGGGATTTCAATATAAGAAAAGGTTCAGACTAACATAATCACAACCTCTGTGGCTCAGACTTCGGACAAGGTCGATGTAACATAATCTGGGAGCCACCAGATGTCGTACATACATTGTTCATTATTTGATTTTTCCAAGTACATGTAGTAAGCACTGGAAAGGAAAAAAAAAAAAAAGTTGCTGCAGCTGTTAAGAGGTTAAGAGGATTCTGTCCAGAGCACTGTTGAGTTTACAGATAAAATTGACTTCCTCTAACATTGTACATGCAATTTATAAAAGAACTGCCACTTTATTCATTGGAAGCATTTAAAGTTAACATGAAATAAAATATTAACTTTTATTATGGTTCGATTTTCCTGAACACAATGTTTAATTTTAGTTTTCCCCTCAAGCTGACTTTATTGAGTGAATGAATGAATCCTGAGTGAGTGTTTTCTATTTAATCACCTCTTGCTAGGTACTGGGGATACAAAGCTAAATAAGAGTTTACCTGTTCTTAAGGGTTGTACAGACCAGTCAGTGAGTTAGTATATTAGTCTGTTTTCTGTTGCTTATAACAAACACCTGAAATGGGATAATTTACAAAGAAATGTAATGCATTTGTTATATTTTGGGAGGGAACACATCTGGTGAGGGCCTTCTTCTTGGTGGAAATTCTCTCCAGAAATTCCATGGTGATGCAAGGTATCATAACGAGGGCTGGGTGAGAGCATTTTTAACAGACTCACTTGCTCTCCTTATATGGCCACCAGTCTACTGGCTGATAACCCATTAACCCATTAACCTGTTAATCCATGAATGGATTAATCTACTCATGAGGACTGAGTCCTCATGATCTAAACATATCTCAAAGGTTCCACTTTTCAAATACCATAGTCTGATTTCCCACCCTGTTAATACTGTTATAATGGGGATCAAGCTTCAATGAGTTTTGGAGGGACATTCAAACAATAGCAGTTTGATAGAGCAATAAGCTAACTAATAGAGCACAGCTATGGTGTGGTCCCAGGTTAGGTTCTCTGAAAGCAGATACTGAGGTGAAATTTGGGGTGCAAGATGTTTATTAGGAATTATCACCTGTGAAAATATGGGGGAAGGAGCATGATTAGGCAGAGGCAAATGTCAAAATATGATGTAGGTCTGCCAAAGCTTTGGTCAATGCAGTGGGACTTCTGGAGCAAGTGTTGCCCATCAGAGCTTTCCCACGTCAGCTCAAGTCCTTAAATCTCCATCTTCCTCAATGGCCGAACATAGGCTGAGCTAGGAAGACATGAGCTCCGGTGAGGCTAAGGTTTCTCTTTGAAACTGAGGCACACCCTAAAGGTGACAGCTGAAGGCTATTTGATGATCACACTGCCTGCTGTAAGCTGAGAAGCAAGTCCTTTCTTACAGAGGACCTGGGTGGTTCATCTCTGTGTTGACCACACATGTACAGGATGCTATGGAACCCTAGAAGAAGGTTACAGTTACAATTTAGCTTTTTGAGAGTAGATCATAGTGTCTCTAGGATGAATCTTAAAAATATTAAGGATAATAAGAGCTAAGATTTATTGAACCACTGCTATATGTCAGGTGTAATATTAAATCCTTTACATGGATTATCTCATTTAATATTTAGCATAAATCTAGGAGATAGATACGTAACTATCATTCTCAGGTTACAAATGAGGATGTAGCATTTGAAGAATTAAGTAACTTGCCAAAGGCTACAAATTTGGAGTCAATCCTAGGCTGTATGACTTCTAGATCTATTGGGGATATGCATTGCTTTTCAGGAATGTGGGCTGGGCTGTTACTTTGGGGAAATGATGCATAAAAATATGAAATGTCTAGCAAAGTTCCTGACATAGAGTGTGAATTTAATAAATATTTGTTGAAGGGAGGGAGGGAGAAGGTGATGAAGTGAGAAGAAAGAGAGAGGAAGGAAAGAAGTCATGTTTAAAGAACTGCAAGAACATGGATATGGTCAGATAAATGTGTCCAAAGCCCTGGATGTTAAGATGTTCCCAGATTTTTCCTAAAAAGAATTGAATGGTTATTAAACATGTTGTTCTTTGTGTTCTCTCTATGGCAAGATGCTCCTTCTGAGATTATTTCATCTTATTTTCTATTTTTTTTAAAAGAGCTGTACATGGGATTGATCTTTCTCCTGTACACATCAGAGTTGTCCTATTACATTGGGTTTGTTTACAGAGGTCCTTCCACCTTACTGGACTACCTTGTTGCCTTCGGGACTACATGATTCATGCCTAAAAAAATTCTCAGCCTCCCTAGAGTACTATAACAGACTGTCTACTGGATTTGACTTCTCATAATTGGAGGGTTTTGCTATTTTAGCTTGTACTTTTCTATCTCTTTTCCAGTTTTCTCCCTTTCTACATACATTTTGTTCAGCCACCTAGTATACCACCCACCAGCACTCGTCTTTAGCACAGTTATCAAATCCAGTGAAACAGTATTTGCCCATGAACTTTTTAAAGTACCCTGGTACTTACATATATCAGATATAACAGCAATTTTCAAAGTACTTTTTACCCAGTGGGCAAAATCACACATGGAGCCCCAGTACATAAAAGAAATAAAAGCAACAAACTTCCCTGATAGAAGTGGCTGGCAGCTAGTACCAATGTCTTCCCCTTCTCCTAATGGTGCCTCTACGAAGAAGCTGTTAGCAGTTTCTACACGTTTAATGGTGTTTGAGAGGAGGAAAGGGATCAAAGCGCAATCCCTGATTCAAAGTGAAATTAAAATTATAGCATATTCTTGTATAGAGATTTTGCATGTGCTAATATTGAATGTATTGTTATTTTAGTATCTAAAATTAATTTAATTAATTAAATTTAATTTTTGTCATTATTAGATAATTTATAGCATAATATATAGGTGACAGTAACTCTAAATTCAGTTTGCCTGGGATTTTGCTCCAATTTTACAGCTTACCTTAGACAAATTCCTTATTTTTCTGGGCCTCAATTTCTTCACTGGAAAAATCATATCTACCTCCTAGGTACTATTATGTAGACTAAATAAATTAATACATATAAAACACTTAGAAAGGTCCCTGGCATATGGTATGTGTTGTACAAATATTTTCTATTATTTTGTCATTATTAATATTAAGATTATTTTCTGTACCTTCCATTTGCAAGCAAATTGCAATCTTCCTGGGGTCAGAGGCATTATTTATGTCTTTTTAAAATCTTGAGTAACTAGAATAATGTTTTGCATTTAGAATATGTTCAGGAAAGTAATTAATTCACCAGCTGTGAATTGAGCACCGACTGTGATACAAAGTCACTTTTGGGGGTGAGCATAAAGATGAATAAAACAGGGGTCTTGAAAATTTGCAGCTAAATTAACTAAATCAAGTAAAATATAGTGTAATTAACTGTAATTAATTTAATATAATTTAATGTAAATTAAAATAATAAAAGTTCTGTAATACAGTTATGCCAAAAAAAGAATAACAATAATAAAATCCAAACTTGGAGAACAGACACTTGGGTTGAAATTTTTTTCCTTCGGTAACAGTACCCAGAATTTTATTTAAGTTAAATTTCGAAGGATGCATTATTAGAATTTTCTAGTTCTAAAAGTGTGAAAAAGGCGTTTTGCACAAAAGGATAAGTGTAGGTTAAGATACAGAGGCAAGAAGCAGCATAACATTTGAAAACAGTAAGGAAGACTTTAGATCCTGATGGAGGGAGAAGGTGTTACTTGAGTCAGGTATAAGGGTAAGTAGGAACCTGAATACAGAAACTCAAGTCTGCCTTTCTAAGATTTAGGACTTAATCCTGTAGGAGTTGATTAACACTGCAGGTTTATGTGAATAAATACTCGTGAATATTGATGATATCTATTCTGTTTTAAAAACTCTGTCAAGCACGCTTAGGGCTTTTTATCTTTATACATAGAAAATTTTTTTTAAAAAAATGAAAAAGGAAAAATGAAGAACTTTGCTCTTTAGTGACTCCAACTCTTTAAAGGCCACTCCAAATAACCCAGAGACTGTATATTTTAAACTACTCACTTTTTCAGGTTTAATTTTGAAATCCTGTTTTTCTTTAGAGAAATTAGTAAAGTGTCAGAAACATAATCGTGGGAAGTTTTCACTTGGACAGAAACCATAGTGTTCATGGTATACTGTAATTTTGTAGGAGAAAGAACAAGAGCTGAGCTTGGCAGTAACACATTCCTACCCTAAATTTAGGAGGATGAGAACGGCCAAAGTTCACAAGGTAGCCTATGTGAGATTTTGTTGATCTAGCTACATTTTGGTTTTTTCTTTCACTTTTTAAAAAAATTTATATTTAGCCACTGTTTCATAATTTTACTGTTTCAGTAGGTACTTTATAAACTTAGGTTTCTTTTTTTATGCTTAGCTCTTAGTAAAAATCCCATAATATTTGTTACGTAAGTGAATAACAAAGTCTGACTTTCCACACCTACTAATTAATATAAAATCCATGACAAATAATACATTTCTCAATTACATACGGAAACAAAAAATCTACCAAGTCTCCATCCTTTTAACATGATCATAGTGGAGAAATCCTGCTTCTTGAGATCACCACTGAAGGCCTTTCCTAGCCTTCTTGCGGCTTTCGATGCTAATGACATCCCAGCCCCTCTAGGACCCATGTTTCTAGATCCTAGGAATGGGTCACTTTCCCAAAGCTGGCCTCTAACAGGTAACATGTCCTTTTTCCTAGAGAAAAAGCAGAAGAAAAGCAAACAAAATGAAAACTTCTACTTTTGTCAGGACATCGACATTTTCCAATTAAGAACATTACCATATATTGAAAAGCATATGGTTTTGAAAATTAGATCTGGTTCAAAATTAGGCTCTGATTCTTGTGTGACCAAGGTTGTGACTTTGGGCAATTTACTTTGTCAACCATAAAATTAGGAGTAATAACATTTACCTAACAGGGTTGTTTCGAAGATTAAAGAGGAAACATTGCGGTAGCATTTAGCATAGTAAGCACTGTCACCAATAGAAGGCAACCTATACACCCTGGGTACCCATCCCACCATATCATACCTCCTGACTTCTGAAAGCCTCTCTCTTTCTGGATATTTGAACCACAAAACTTGCCCAGAAATAGTTACTGTAAATAATAGTCCACTGAATACTTTATGATTGCTTATGTTGAATGTTATGGCAGAACTTTTTAGTATAAGAAGCACTCTTTCTTAGTTCTGTGGTTGAGATAACCTTAGGAACTACACTCATCTATTATAAGGGTGTTCATAAACCCCAGACCCACCCAACAAATCAGAGTATTCCTCCTGTTAGCCAAAGAGATTGGTTAAGGGATGGACATGTGGCATGTAATCTCAACCAGGGCAATTCCTCCCTAGCTTGTCATCATAAATGTTAGTGAAACTATCTCTTTCCATTGGGCTTCATAAGTTGGCCAGATATAGGTCAGAAATGTCATCATCTATTTTGCCTACCACATAAAAGAGAAGAGTCTAAAGATGGAAACAGAGAAGAGAAAGAGAAAGAGAGAGAACCATAAAAGAACCATAGTATCAGTTGAATCCCTGAATACAGATATTGTAGTAAACNTTTCTTAGTTCTGTGGTTGAGATAACCTTAGGAACTACACTCATCTATTATAAGGGTGTTCATAAACCCCAGACCCAACAAATCAGAGTATTCCTCCTGTTAGCCAAAGAGATTGGTTAAGGGATGGACATGTGGCATGTAATCTCAACCAGGGCAATTCCTCCCTAGCTTGTCATCATAAATGTTAGTGAAACTATCTCTTTCCATTGGGCTTCATAAGTTGGCCAGATATAGGTCAGAAATGTCATCATCTATTTTGCCTACCACATTAAAGAGAAGAGTCTAAAGATGGAAACAGAGAAGAGAAAGAGAAAGAGAGAGAACCATAAAAGAACCATAGTATCAGTTGAATCCCTGAATACAGATATTGTAGTAAACACCTTGATCCCTAGACTTCTCTTTATCTTCATCTGTTTTGAGATAGGTTTCTATTCTTTGTGATGAAAAGAATTCTGAAAATACACATTTTGGCTTCTAGAAGAAGTTACTTTGACTAAAAAGATAAAAAACTGCCAATCAGCCCTTTTCATACATTTATAATTTTTTAAAGACAATTATGTGTTGGGAAGGGTATATACAAAAATATTTACCATTTTTCAAATGTTTTTAGGTCCTTAGTATCAATAGCTAGACTGAGATTTATAAAGTGAGGTTAGACTTGCTGGCATTAAGGGAAGCATGTTAATATTGGAGCTGGGTGGTTAATTCTTATGCTCAAATGCAACTCAGGAGCAGAAGAGGCCACTTAGCCTAAGAATCCCAAGAAAAGTCAACACCAGCACCAATAACAAAACCATAGCCATGCTGAGAATATTCAAAGGTGTTAATCAGGGCAAGTGCTTGACTAAGCTGCTGGATTACAAGCCCCTGACAGCTCCTTTAGAATCTCTGCAGTATGTGCACTGTGGCTCCCTACGCCTCACCGCTTTCTGGTGACAATGGATTTGTCACAATTGAGGTGAAGATATTAAAGGAAGTAAAACTGAAAAAAAGAAAAATCTGAATCAAGAAAAACGACAGATTATGATGATATATACAAGACTAAACATTTATTTTCCCAAAGGCTCGAAACCCAAGAACTCAGTCTTCTCAGAGACTCACTATCCCTTACAAGCATGTCCGTAAATCATCTGGTATTCATTTATTCGTCTATCCAACAGATTTATTGAATTGCCATTAAGTGTTAGTTACTATTGTAAGTGCTAGGACACAGCATTGTACAAAACTGAAAGAAGCCCCTGACCTCATGGGGATTACCTTCCAGGGGGGAGGCAATTTAAAATAAAAATGAGTAAATTTATAGTGTGCTGGATGGTGCATTGCACTTTATGAAAAAACAAGAGGAGATACTTTGGGTGGGGGTGAAGCTGTACTTTGAAAAAGAGCGATTGGGAAAGGTTTTGCAAAGAAGAGGCGAGGGAGCCAGGCATTGAGAGGTGTGGGGAAGAGTATTCCAGGAGGCGGGAAGAGCAAGTGTGAAAGTCTGCAGGCAGGTGGATGACTGGCATGCCGACAAACAGCAAGGAAGTCAGTGTGGCTGCTGAGGAGTGAAGGTAGGATAGGTCATTGGAGATGAGGTCAGAACAGTAGCAGGGGCCAGATCTTGGAGAATCTTGGAGCCAACCCAAGGAATGAGCTTTTACTCTGCACAGAGAGAAGCCATGTAAGGATTTTTAAGCAAAAGGGCAATGTGATGTGAATTAAATTCTGAAAGGATCCCTCTGGCTGCCATCTAAAAAGGATACATGGTGGGGGAGGGGCAGAATCAGGGAAACCAGTTAACTCGCCACTTAGATATGGTGAGAGATGATGGTGGCCCAGGCCTGGTAGCGGTTGAGGTTAGGAGAAATGTTCAGATTCTGAATACATTTTGGGGGTACACTCAACAGATATCAGTTGACTACTTTAAAAAGTCCCGAATGATGACAGTATTAATAATGATCCCTAATAATGATCCCTAATAATAATCCCTATTAATGACAATATTGTCAAAGTAATGCATATACAAAAACAAAGATTAAAGTATAGCTCCTGCCTACAATAAGTGTACATTATTAACCAGTATCAAATATATCAGTAACATCTAAAGAATATTTTCCATATGTGAGAACTTCATTAACC
>NW_007729640.1:184579-186461 GCF_000696425.1 Galeopterus variegatus | reverse complement strand
AGTATCAAATATATCAGTAACATCTAAAGAATATTTTCCATATGTGAGAACTTCATTAACCACAGCTTGACAAAGAAAACCATCAAGCTGAATAGTCATCTGAGGATCTGGGAAATAACTCTCCATCTCTTGCTTCACCTTTGGGTACATGTCCAGGAGATTTCCAAACCTCTCTCTTCCACCTTGCTGTCATTTGTATACATAAACACACACACACACACACACACACACACACACACACACACTCTCAAGGGTACTTTAAAAATTCACGGAAAGATTCATATCATCTTTTAATTCTATTTTTCTTTTTCTTTTTCTTTAAAAAAAAAGAAAAGATGACCGGTAAGGGGATCTTAACCCTTGACTTGGTGTTGTAAGCACCACGCTCTCCCAAATGAGCTAACCAGCCATCCCTCTATAGGGATCCGAATCCATGGCCTCAGTGTTATCAGCATCACACTCTCCCAAGTGAGCCCTNAAAAAGCTGGAAAAACATGCTATTAAAGATAATAAAATATAAAGGTTTTTTCTCCTTTGCAGTCTCTCAACTTGTCATTGTGTTTTTTCAATTTGTTATTTATTGTTGTTCTAAACAAAGAAAATTAAAATTTTACAGTTAGAATAAATTTTACTGTTCATCTTTATATTGCACAATGCCACTTTTAAACATAAATATAACAGCATTAAATTCATATGCAGAATCACTGAAATTATGCAATTTGTGTTTTGTAACCCATCCTTGCATATATATTGAGTTATTACTAGAACCGTGGAAATTCTGTACAAAACTAACTCAACTGTTTTTATTTCATTTCCTGATATGTAACAACAGTCAATCTTAGGCTTACTGATGAGTAAGAAAGAACGAAAGGAAAAGGAACTATATATTGCCTTATCGTTCCCTTGCCTTCCATGTTAACATTTTTAGCATACTGATTGGCTAATACAGAGAAGCAGTGCAAGTAAGAAAAGATGTGATAAGATTTCTTAGTCATTCATGTTTCTTGGAATGCCTTCTTTCTGCATTTGAAGCAAGTTCTGGTTTGAACGGACTGTGTGGTTTCAAGGGGTTCTATGGCCCCCCTTACTTAATGGTAAACATAGCATGCTGAGCTTGTTTACACTTTGAATCTTGCTGAACTTTCGTGCATGGTAGGTCCATGGAATTTCTGTGCCCATGGGACAGTGAAACCACACTGTGTAAATGGGGTGGTGAAAATGGCAGACGTGTATTACATGTATCTCCACTGGTGAAGCATATGCTTCACTGTCCCATTGGGCTTCACCTTAAAAGATTATTAAAAATTTCAAGACATCAAGGGAAANGCCCCTTTTTTCTTTTAAAATTCAAGATGAAAATTCCTGGATTCTTATGTATTGGAGGATGAGGCTTATAATATTTTAAGTTTTACATTTTTCCACCAACTTTCTCGAGATATAGTTGACAATTAAAAATTGAAAATGGTTAAGGAGATCTAATGTTCAACAATGTTACCATAGTTAACAATATTGCATGGTTAAAGATTTTAAGTATTCTCACTACTAAAGAAAATTATGTGAGGTGATGGATGTGTAGATTAGCTTGAATGTGGTGAATAATTCACAGTATTTGTACGGTGCTATCCCCATTTCCATACTCCACCCCAAATTTTGTACAGCCAGAACCCAAACACTGAAGGAAAATGTACCTTTCTGACCACATTATTGTCAAGTATACCTACAATCTTATAATATTTCCCCATTAATAGAATTACCTACCTAAGAGGAATTTGACTGTCATTTTAAGCTAATTTGCTTCACCTTGTTATTTTTATACTTCTATACAAACATTGTTTTCACATTTAAGCATTTTTGAAAATATGATACGGGCCGACCCCGTGGC
>NW_007729640.1:181826-183656 GCF_000696425.1 Galeopterus variegatus | reverse complement strand
TACAAACATTGTTTTCACATTTAAGCATTTTTGAAAATATGATACGGGCCGACCCCGTGGCGCACTCGGAGAGTGCGGCGCTCTGAGTGCAGTGGTGTTCCTGCTGCGGGTTTGGATCCTATATAGGGATGGCGGTGTGCTCATTGGCTGAGCGCGGTGCGGGAGACACCAAGCCAAGGGTTGTGATCCCCTTACCGGTCACGAAAAAGACAAAAAAAAAAAAAAAAATTGAGAGGAAAACGTAATATAATTCAAGAATTATTTGAAAACATTCCGGGGCCTTTAAAAAAACTAATTGAAAGGAAACACATGGCATCCACTCTGTGCTTTCAAATAGTAGTTCATACATACCTTTATGACAGTACTTATCACTCAAAATTACAACTATTTACACTATGTTTGTCTCTTCTGTTATACCGTGAATATATTGAGAATATGGGCTGTGTTATATTCAAATGCAGACTGCCAACACCACCTGCAGAGCCAATTTTAGGCTTCTAGTAGAAGATATTCAGCCCTTGTATACTGAAAGTGAAGGACTGTTTCTTATTTCTGGGGTTATATATTTAGTTGAGCTCTCAAAAGTACATTTTAATATTTATAAGACATTCTTTATAAATTGCTGTAAAATTTTTGGTTGACTTTTATGGAAAACCATATCTAGGAATTTGTAAGTTTTAAGAATATACATAGTGGTATAAGCATTTTGTTTTGCTTTTACATACACATTTAGTCCCTTGAATCTCTGAAGATCATTTTTAATACTAACATTAGGTAAGAGGTTGATGGCTTGTATTGTGAAATTGTTTACACCACGCTACCCTATTCCTTCTTTCTGGGCACTGATCAGTGAAAGTGTATCCCCATCTGTAGGTGTAATTTCTCCTAACTTCAAAGGTCACTGCCAGAGCACCAGGACAAAAGACTAAGTGGAGATAGAAGATTATACAATTCTACCACCACTTACCACCCATATTTATTTTATGGAATCTTAGAACCCTTGAAGATCATCTAGTCTGACTTCTTAATACAGGAATCTCCTGTATATCAGCTCTGACAAGTTTATAAAAATTCATCTTTGGGTTCCAGGCTCTGAACCAAGATTCAAAAGTGTGTGCCCTGGAGTAGGAAAGAATGCGTTCCTGCTTTATACTCAGAAAGCATCTTTAAAGGTGGCATTTTTCAGTCTTCATGATAAGCCACATGAATTTTGATTTTATAAGACCTCAGCTTTCAGAATATATTACTTTTTAAACCATATTATTCTTTTAGGAACTTGGAGAACTTTCTCTTTTGGAATTTACTCGGCTCTAAAAGGCAAAAGTTATAATATAACTCTGAATATAACTATAAATTTCTTTTATTTATGATTATGTACTTATACCTTAGTGGATATGTAAGATGAAAATCCCCATTTACTCATTATTTAACAAGAATATGAAGGCCTACTATGTACCACACACTTTTGCTATTCCCTGGAAGTAAAGTGATGGTCTCAGAGACATGATTCCTGCCTTCAGAGAGCTTATAGTTTTGGGTGTGGAATAGTAATGAAGCAAGTAATTCTGACAGACTTCAAGGAGTTTTCTGATATGAGGGAAGCTGTAGGAGTGTATATTAGAAACACCTACCTGGTTGAGGGTGTCCAGAGTCTTCCTGGATGATGAATATTTCAGCTGAGACCTGGAGAAGAAGGTATCAAGATGAAGATAGCAGGAAACAGCATGTGTCATGGTCCCATGACCAGAGATACCATAATAAGTTAAAAAAACTGAAAGAAAAATTCAATATGGTTGTTGTGTGATTTAAAAAGGAGCCCGTGCTTTTGGG
>NW_007729640.1:179604-180145 GCF_000696425.1 Galeopterus variegatus | reverse complement strand
GCACATTACCGGATGGATGTAAGTTAGCAAGACTGGAGACAAAGAGTAATATGACAGCCTGGACCAGGGTGGCCACAATAGGCGTGGAAAGATATGGTTATATTTGAGAAATATTTAGGTATGACTGGTCTTCGTGGAAGTAGACACAGAGATGGAAGAAAGGCATAGCAAGCATCAGGCCCATTTCCAACCCATCAATGGACTTCAAACTTGACACCCTTCAAGTAGCTCCAGTTTGAAAGCAAAAGTCAAACTCTTTGTACGTTCCATTGTACATTCAGTCTTACCATTTGTTTCTTAAGAAAATGTGCATTAAAAAATCTTACCATAGGTCTTTATGAACAAATCAGTAATACAACACTTTAATTTTGATATTATCAGTAACATAAAGCAAAAGCGTTTTTATGTCCAGAGACTCTGTTTTCCTCATGTGGTATTTATTGCTGATGTTCTTCAAGCCTTCTCCAAGACAATGTGAATGCCAAATGTGAAAAGCAAGTTGGACATTAAACTATATGTCTTTATGTGATTCTCAGAGATG
>NW_007729640.1:174320-178830 GCF_000696425.1 Galeopterus variegatus | reverse complement strand
CACATTATTTGTGTCCTGGCTCCAAAGTAGCACATTTTGAATGCGGATAATATTTTTTTTTTCCTTTTTGTGTCAGATTACAAGGACTGAATTGCTTCACCAATAATTACCCTTTCTGTGACTGAAAAGTCATGTCCTGTCAGTTTAACGCTTCAAAGATGATTCTGTTTAGAGGAGTGTCAGGAATGAAACTTTCTGACAGCAGAGTGAAACTCTCTCACATTTAAAAAGTTCTCACCAGAGGTGTTTGTAATCTCCCTCCTATTTTCCCTTCCTCCTTTGAAGATAAAGCAGAGTGTACCCTTGTGCACTGTCAGCTTCCTGCAGAGTGTTAACTCAAAATCCTCCATCAGTCACAGAGTACATCATTTAACACGTTCCTGGTGACTGGGAATGAGCTCCAGATCACTTTCCATACTGACTGGTTGTCCATTGCTCTAAGCCACCGTAGCTATTCATTAACTCTTTGGAAGGCAATGTCTAATTTCAGCACTAAAGAATCTTGAAACAAGGTATGCTGTGATTCCTTTTCCGTAAGTACTTCAAAGCTCCCCCAAACTAGGAAGATGGGAAATGGCTTATGAGAATTTGATAGCTTTAAAAAAATAGGGAGAGTGTGAGAACACCCTTGATAGCTAGGGTTTGTTGCTGTTGTTATGTTCATTATTCCTTTCTTTTAGGATATGAGGATAAGTTAAATTCATTACATGGTGGTGTTTTATTTTTAGCTCAATTTAAAAAAAAAATTCTTGTACATTTCATCTGAATGTTGGGACTACAGTGGTGAACAAAGATAAATTCCTTGCTCTCATGCAGCTTGCACTCTAGGGAGAAGGAGTTGAAGGCAGGATGCTGAACAAATTTCACCTAAGATTTCCACCAACTTTAAAAAAAAAGGTTTTGCCTTGAAATAATTTTAGTATTTAGAAGAGTTACAAAGATGGTAGAGAGAGTTCTCTTATTCCCCAAGGTTAACATCTTGCATGGTAAAATGGTCAACACTAAGATGTTAACATTGGTACAGTACTATTTACCAAACAATAGATTTTGTTCATATTTCCAGTTTTCCCCTAATGTCTTTTTGCTGTTCCAGTGTCCAAGCTTGGATATCATGTGGCAGTTAGTTATAATGTCTCCTTAGTCTCCTCCAATCTGTGACAGTTCCTCAGTCTCTTTTCTTGTCTTTCATAACCTTAACACTTTTAAAGAGTATTGGTCATACATTTTGTAGAATGTCTCTCAATTTGGGTTTGTCTGATGTTTTGTTAATATAAGACTGAGGATATGGACTTCAGGAAAAAACAGACAGAGATAATGTGTTCTCATCATATATAAAGGTTCATGATATCAGTGTTTTACCATAAGTAATATTAACCTTGATCACTTGCTTATGGTGGCACCTGCCAGGTTTCAATACTTTGAAGACACTATTTTTCCCTTTCTGTACTCTATTCTTTGGAATCAAATTATTCAGTCCAGCCCACACTCAAGGGAAGAAGGATTTAACTTTACCTCCTAGAGAGGAGCATCAGAGAATGAAACAAGTTAATATGTTAAACCAAGTATGGTAATAAATATGTTGAGGGAGGTCCTCTGAGTCTATGCAGACTTTCTGTTCTTCAGTGAATCTTGCTTGTAGCAGTTATTACTGTGGTGATAGTAATAGTAACTTTCTATTTCTCTTATTCTTTTAACATTTATTAATTAGAATTCATCCGTAAGAATATGCTGTCCCTCCTCCCCAGTTTGTTTGTTTAATCACTTATTTGTAAAAGTATAAATTTGTGGATTTTTATTTTATTCTTTGGGTTATAATACAATCTTATCATTATTTATTTTGTTCAAATTTTCTGGCTTTGGTCAATTCAAGTTTGGTCGAATGCTCTGCTGTTTGCAGCTGAAGATACAGTCTAGTCTGATGCTGCTGTTATTTTTTCTCTGTATGACATACTGAGATTTCCCTTTATGAGAAGCACCTTTGTGCAAAGGTCTATGTGATTTGTGAGCTTTAGATGGAAAACTAAGGTAAAGAATTTGTACTCACTAATATTGAGAATTATTCACACATATATTTGAAGCAAAAACTGCTTCAATTTTGTCAAGTAGAAATAAGAACCAGAGAAAAGAATAATGAAAGCATACATTTTCTTGAGTTTGTTTATGTATTATTAAGAATAATCATGCATTTCCTTAAGTGAGATACAATGTCTTCATTACAGATGTCAATCTTTGAAAGTTTTTTCCTGAGCCTAGTATAATGTCATATAGAAAAATCTAATTAATAATCACTTATTAAGCTTCATCTGTATACTCTGCATTTTTTGTTTTGGTATGAGGAAAAATTGAAATATACATCTTCATCAAATGAATAAAGACATAAATCCTGCAATGAAGAATTGTAATGTTTGCTGCTGATATAAGATGAAAATATATGAAGCAAATAATTTAGAGATAATATTATATATAGGTAAATTTACATTTTATGAAACAGATGATAAAGGATGCTTCTAATTAGAGACTTTGTTATTTGCTTTTCTTTTTGAAACTAAGCTTTATGGGATTTAATTATGGTTTATTCTGAAGATTGGAATGGTTGTGAGATATAGTTTAGTCTATGTTATAGTCGATTTCTGTTGTGTATAACAGAATACCTGAAACTGCATAATTTGTAAGGAAATGAAATTTAATTCTTACAGTTTTGGAGGCTGGGAAGTGCAAAGTCCAGAGAAAACATCTGATAAGGGCCTACCTTCTGGGTGGTTACTCTCTACAGTGACTCAAGATATCACATGGCAGGGATGGCATCAGCTAGAGACCTATCCTTCTCACTTGCTCTTTTTATAAAGCCACTGGAACCACGCCATGAAAACCCATTAAACCTTTGACCCATTACTCCATGAATGGATCAATCCATTCATGAGGGCACAGTCCTCAAGATTCAATCACTTCCTAAAGGCCCCATCTTCCACCACCATATTGGGGTCAAGTTCCAACATGAATTTGAGATATTCAAACCACAGCAGGTTGATTTATTTGTCTATTACAAGAAGGTAGACAACAATATGTTGAATGTCATAGTCATTTTTCCTAACACTTGCATTCCAGTTTAATACTGTTGTGAATTATATTTCTAACTCCAATATATTCTAATATAATATACTGTATTTAAGAGATTTTTGAATGACCTCTTGATTTAACAGTTTTATTTGGTAACATCAAATTGAGATCAAGGTGTTTCAAAGGAGGACTGCTAAGATTCTGCAATGTAAACCCCTTTTCTGTCCTTATTCTGTAAACATTTAGATATTTGCTTACTCTAATTTGTCTTTATCCACCACAATATAAAGAATAGATTTTTAAAAAATTTTTTTATTTTTATCATTCTACAATGTCTAGATTCAGGAATAATTCACTGGAGGAGAAAACACAAGCCTCATGAAGATGTGTGTGCTTGTAGATGCTAGCTTTATTCACCCACTCACTCTTTATAGGAAACTTACATCTCTCATAAGAGGTTCAGGGGTCATTCAGGTTACTAACGACACAAATAGCATACATCTGTGTGGTCACCCAGGAATACTCAACATGGCAAATTTAAATTCGGGAAAAACCCAAACATGTAGTGATCTTTCAAAGAAATGTTTATAGAAAGAATATTTTCCAATACCAAAAATAATTTTATCAGGTCACCAGATTTTTGCAGTTTTTATATTTTTGTAGTTTTTATATTTTGGTCTCTAGATCCAGAAGTTAGGGTTCTATGTTTTCAGTGACATTTGACCTTCAGTGATAGATTACAATCTCTTTGTTGGTCTGAGAGATCTCTGTTGAGAGGCAGGAACTCAGGCAGAACCAGCTCTCAAAAACAAAGACTCAGGAAGGCTGTCTCTATGTCCATATGTGTACTTGATGGGATCAAGCTTGTGGGGAAGAAGAGACAGTGTATGGGAGTTTCCCTACCAGGGAATTTGAGAATGTCCCTCCTCCACATCTAACAATATATATTACAGTGTAATATAATATGGTATAATAAATTTCATTTTATCTACTCTAATGGCTGAGCCAGTAATAACTATATTTTCGAATAGAGCATTATAAAGATAAGTATATGGACTGCAACAATTGTAGGTAAGATTAGAAAAATGATGTCAGAAGGAAACTGCTTTCCAGAAATCATTGTTGGAAAGGAGGACTAGAAACCACTCACATAAAAATCGTATCTTTTTTTTCTGAAAGATAAATGGTTTGTCTCTGCTTTATATGGAGCTTTAATCTCCCTCACACTCTCTAGTCAAAACGTAACACTCCCAGCATTGTTACTGGTGAGTTATTTCATGTTTACTATCTCCCCACCTCTCTTATACTACTTAATGTTTTTGTCTTCTAGCAATTCTAACATCAAAAAAAAAAAAAAAAACATATAAAAAAACCTGCTTAATTATTGGACTTTCATCATTATCATCATCATCACCATCATTTTATTACTGACCATCCTTATCCAGAATAATAC
>NW_007729640.1:171075-174280 GCF_000696425.1 Galeopterus variegatus | reverse complement strand
TCATCATTATCATCATCATCACCATCATTTTATTACTGACCATCCTTATCCAGAATAATACTGGGTAAGAAAATACAAGTTTTGTTTTTTTTTCACTCGTAGACTTATACACTTAGTTTATAGATATTTTGGATGAGGGGGATTAAATGGTGTACCTCACATCTCAACTTTTTAAATTCATTTTCTCTCCATTTCAATATTAGAAATATCTTCTGGCACTGCTGGACATAAAAAACAAAACCAAACAAAACCCAAAATAGATGAACCAAAACAAATACAAACAGAAAACTCTACTGCCAACAACAGTGATGGAATTACTATCAACAGCCCTTTTTCTTTATTACAAATGATAGTTTGGGAGGTCTGGCTTGGAAGAAGTTTGCTTATCTAATGAAGTAGCTCCACATAAATTGAGACTTAACATTACCCAGAAATTTGGCTAAGTTTCATAACCGACACATATCTTATTACTCTTAGATGAGATTTCAAGGAAGCAGACATTTGCCTGTTTCTGATCACATAGTCTCAACTCCACATAGTCACATTTAGATTAGAGAAATTTAAATTACAAGTCTTATTTAAATGTGCGTGCCACAATGATAAGAAGCTCATAAATAAGAACATGAAACACATTTAGGAATAAAGATTATGAGCCTGACACAATAGATCCAGGAACAACATTTCTTTACAGAGTCAGTTATCTATGGAGTAATTATCATGATAATGAGAATTATCACTACATTCAAAAATTAACATTTCTCTGTGGTAGTAAAATAAAAGTGAACCCACAATTTAACATTGTGGGTCAAAGAATCCATTTATTATTCCAGCCCCAAATCCTGTTGCAACATTACTTAGTTGACACTTTAGTAGTCTTAAAATAGTATAATAATCTAAAAAAATTAAATGTTTGTGACCGTGGAAAAATATGAACAATGTATATTAAGTTTCTATTTTTAAAGTCTGGTGATGTGTACTTTCTTCATCAAATTTAATATTGATACCTGACATTTAATTCTAGTCTCTTCCCCCCAAAACATCAGTTAAAAAAAGTTGTCCTTTTTAAGGAAAGCTAAAAGTTTGTAAAAAATTAAATTGTCATAAAGCCTTAAAAATAAGTTTCAGTCTGTAGTTACTGGATGGTCAGCATAATGGATTATGGCATGTGTGTTATGAAATATGCAGTTAATATATGTGACAGTCAATTCAAAGCAAAACATAAAGTGTAAAAATGCTGATGTTAACTTCACATCTTTAAGAATGGACCATGTGTTGTTCTCAAAGTGAAGATGCCTTCCAAACATTTCACGTGTTTTCTAAGACTCTTTGTCATTAACTGTAACCGCTATTGAATCTAGACCCACAACTCATACGTAGTATTACCCAGCCACCAAAGTGCTCTCATGCTTCCAGTTTTCTTTCATTATATCTTACATATCTACTCCAGACTAACTTCAATCTTGTTCTCATGTCATTTTCTTAATCACAAATCCTCAGTGGTTCCCTTTGTCTTGATAGGGTAGGGTCCAAATTATTATTAGCTCTGAAGAACTTTACATAACCAAGCATAAAGTGACCTTTGAAAGTCTACCACTGTTCTTTTTCATATTTTTACTTGAACAGTGTAGGTTTATTCACTGTCTCTTAAGGGAAATCTACTTACTGTTGCTTCAATAACACCTCTCTTCCTTTTATTATCATTTTTGTCTCTCTTCTTAATTTGTATTACCTTTAATTCCTGTCACCTTTTCAATTGCCTTTATTTCCAGGTCCAATCCAACTTCTATTTCCCTTTTGATAATTTCAATCCACACTAACCTCTCCTCCCAAGCATCCATCACATCATATCAATCTCTTAATGTAGTGGATATTTCTTACTATATTTGTATTTTTTTCATGTGATCTATTTTAATTCATGGGCTGTGATTTACCTGTATCTGTTTTCAGAGTTCTTTAGGGCAGACACTGCATTCTTTAGCCTTTGGAATACTAGGCATGATTTAGTGCAATACTTTGCACTGATTTTAGAATAAACAGTCCAAAAATTGGAATCATGACTCCATCATTACTAGTGCACAAAGGCCATTATTTAATCTCTCCCAACCTCAGTTTGCTCCTCTGTAAGAATGGGTGGAACCAACTAATTCACAGGATTACAGTGAGTATAGTGGTACTCATATAAAACAGTGCTCAACAAATGTTAGTTCTCTCCCTTATACTATGTACAATATACGTGCTCAGTAATTATTTATGAAAGTACATTGAAGTAGAATTTGTATGTGTATGGCTGACTCTTCATTTAAATAGTAACTTAAGGATGTATCAAAACCCAAGCCCAAAAGATTAGACAGCAATAAGGCTGTCTGTGGAAAATTCTTTGTAGATAGTAGCTCCCTGAAGAGTTTCATGAGAATCAATTATATTCTGGGCTCAATTTCATATAAATAGGGCAAGGTTACCAAAAACAAGATCTCTAACAAGCTGTTGTTAGGAGCCTAACAAAGCTGTCTCAAAGCCGGATCTTTTGAGGTGCTGGTGTGTTGAAGACAGAATGACAACAGAATCTATTCTGGGCTCAATTTCATATAAATAGGGCAAGGTTACCAAAAACAAGATCTCTAACAAGCAGTTGTTAGGAGCCTAACAAAGCTGTCTCAAAGCCGGATCTTTTGAGGTGGTGGTGTGTTGAAGACAGAATGACAACAGAATCTCCACAAAATAGCTTCTTTGTGAAGAAACTTCAAAAAGTTTGTGGAAAAATTGAATTAAAAGATGATAGCAATCCTTCCATGAACTTTTTGAAGACTCTTTATTTTTACACAATGTTGGCTAGGCAGGAAAGTCTGAGAAATGTTTTATTAATACATAGAAGACAGACTTCCAACAGAGTCCCACAGGTGAGATATTTGGAAAATAAAAGCAATAGAGATGGAAAAATTTGTCTTTAACTATTTGGGCCTGTCTAGTCCATGAAGAAATGAGAAAGAGTCAAAACTACATTAGATTATTAACAATAAAACCAGCTTGAACATAATTGTATATGTATATATATTTTATATATATATATATATATAACTTTATATAAAATTGTAGAACTTGCATTGATCTTTAAATTCACACTCACACATGAAAGTACTATAAGGTACATATTTATGAAGATATATGTGTAACAGTGTGTGACCTAAAGATGGTTGAAGTTATTCAT
>NW_007729640.1:168628-169800 GCF_000696425.1 Galeopterus variegatus | reverse complement strand
TTTTTTAAAGCATTAAGAAAGCAAGAATGCCTTTTTGCTTCCAAAAGTTTTGATGAAGTGAGATGCTTTGTGTCCAACGTTCTGGGTAAATTTTTGTTATTGTTTTTTCAACTCACTTTGTTCTCCTGGTAGTACCTAAAGACATTCATCAGTGTGCACATGATCAGTCAGCTAGTCCCACTCCACTCTCCCAGCAAAAATAAATTACCTAGACCCAGAAGCCCGTACTAAACCAGCTAAGTGGCTTGGCCAATTTACTGAAAAAGAATCAATCAAATCAGTTTTATGTGGTGCTGAAAACACAGCTGGTTGGTCAGAGTGGTGATTATTCTTTTCAGCTGGCTCTCTAGACCCAGGAATCTCACCTGGTTTTCTTTTCTTTTCTTTTTTTTTTTCTTTTTTAAGAATTTTTTTTTAACAGCAGTTTTAGGTTCACAGCAAAAGTGGAAGATGCAGAGATTTCCCATATACCCTCTGCCCCCACACATGCAAAGCCTCTCCCCCTATCAACATCTCCTACCAGAGTGCTACATTTGTTACAACTGGTGAACATACACTGATATATCATAATCACCCAAAGTCTACAGCTTATGTTGGGGTTCACTCTTGCACATTCTATAGGTTTGGACAAATGTATAAAGGCATGTGCAGATTNAACAATAAAACCAGCTTGAACATAATTGTATATGTATATATATTTTATATATATATATATAACTTTATATAAAATTGTAGAACTTGCATTGATCTTTAAATTCACACTCACACATGAAAGTACTATAAGGCACATATTTATGAAGATATATGTGTAACAGTGTGTGACCTAAAGATGGTTGAAGTTATTCATCAGAAACACTCTCATGTAAATAAATTTGTACTCAATATTTAATTTGTCAAACAAATGATTAAAAGGATGTGAGAATTCAGTGTAGATACATTTATTAATAATGCTCAAAAATCTTGTTTGGTCAAAGAAATTTCATGTCAGGTAATATAATCTACAACTTTTTTTTAAAAAAGGGAAAAGGACATGAATTTCCAGGGTACTTATGTCAAAGCATCATTTCTCTTTCTTTTAAAAATACTGAAAATTGTTCCTAACATGTTTTCAAAATATTTATATATCAGGAGTGACTACTTTTCAGGATGCTTGGGAAATACTTCAGAAAGTG
>NW_007729640.1:162142-167304 GCF_000696425.1 Galeopterus variegatus | reverse complement strand
TGACCCCCGGCTACCACTGATCTTTCTACCGTCTCCATTGTTTTGCCTTTTTCCAGCATGTCATATAGTTGGAATCACAGAATACTTAGCCTTTTCAGATCGGTTTCTTTCATGTAGTAATGCACATTTCAGGTTCTTCTTTGTCTTTCCATGGCTTGATAACTCATTTCTTTTTAGTGCTGAATAACATTCCATGGCCTGGATGTACCACAGTTTGTCCATTCACCTACTGAAGGACATCTTGGTTGTTTCCAAGTTTTGGAAATTATGAATAAAACTGCTATAAACGTCCATCTATAAGTTTTTGTGTAGACGTAAGTTTTCAACTCCTTTAAGTAAATAGAAGCACGATTCCTACATGATATGGTAAGAGTATGTTCAGTTTTGTAAGAAACTGCCAAGTTGACTTCCAAAGTGGCTGCACCATTTTGCATTTCCACCAGCAATTAACGAGAGTTCCCATTGCTCCACATCCTCACCAGCATTCGCTGTTGTCAGTGTCCCAGATTTGGGCCATTCTAACAGGTGTCTGGTGGTATCTCATTGTGGTTTCACCTTAGCTTTTCACCATTTGCTACTCAGTGGTGTAAAAGGAGTGTGGTTGTGGCCCATAAGATGGAGGCAATGATGTTTAGATATGTGATATATTCTTTCATCTGGCCCTACCTACTCTTTTCACTGGATCGAGGGAGGTAAAAGTCCAATAAATTCTCTTTAAAAAGAACTCTTGTAGGTTGCTTTTTGTTTTGTTTTATCTGTAGCAACTTGGAGGACTAAATTCATAATGTCAAGCCAATTATCATAAACTCTGCTATAGTAAATGGAAAGTGGGCAAGAAGGAGGAAAGGTCAAGCATTTTGTTTAGTCAAGTCCTTGCATAAAGAAAGTTTGTTGGACAGGAAGTTTTATTTAAGTTGACAGGTGGTTAACTGGGGATTACTCTAGACTGAGGTCTATTGTCAACACTGTACTGCTTTAGTTACTGTGGTTTCTTGTTTTTTTCCTTAAAAAAATAGTACTACATAGTGTGCTCTGAGGCATTTGATTACACACAAAAACTAACAAATATTAAAATTAGAAACATCTTTAACTAATGGAGTTTATAAACAATGACGGTAAAGAAAGAGATGGCAAATCTCTCCACAGACCCAAACCATACATAGGAAAGCAATGAATCTATAAATTTCATCTTCCTGAAAATATTTTCTAATCCTAAAAACAGATGTATGTATATTCATATGTAGATACACATAAACATATGTGTATATTTATACACACACATACCAACACATTGTATTAGAGAACATTCAGATCAGTTTCTGTTTGTACTTTTAAACCATCCAGATACATCTTGTTCACCATTTCATTAAAGTAATGCCTCAGTTATTCAACCTTCTTAGTCTTGGATCTTTAAACCTTTCAAGAAAGTCAGAAATTAATACAGAATAAACCAGAGACTACCGTGAAGATTGAGAAGTTCTTAAGAGCTGAGTGAGAGACATAAGATACAACAAGAGTTTTGATTACTAGCAATTAGAAAGGACCAGCATGGGTCAAAGCCAAATCTAACTGTTGCTAAGTCGAAGATACTTAGAAAGAGCATTAAGAAAGCCAAAGAGAGCAGGTGCTCCAGCAGTGAGTTGGGCAGCAGAAGTAGTCATGGATGGCACATGGTCTGATGGAGACTAGTAGAAGTCACATGGGTTAAGGAAAGCTGAGAAAAGTAACATCAGTGGACAGATCCGTAGGCAAATTCCTTAACTTCTCTGAGTGTCAGTTTCTTTATTAGTAAAATTTGAATAATAATCAGAAAGGGAGGAAGGAAGAAAGAAAGGAAGGAGAGCATAATTCATAGAATTATTATGTTATTGTTATTCATGTAACAAATGAAAAGTGGGTCTGCATGATATTTATTGAGTTCTTACTGTCAGCCCTGTATCAGGAAGTTTTTGAAAATCAGTGCTTCTCCTGATATTTCATGCCTGTCCACCTATCCATGGTTTATATTGATTGTATTCCTTGTTGGTACATTGGATTGTGTGTTATGATCTTCCTGTGTGGCCTGCCATTTTTCCAGCTCACATTCAGTGTTGTGAAGGTGTGTTGTGTTATGCATGAATTAGTGGCCATGGAAGCTAAAATTTTTAAGAATGATACATTCTCAGTGAAGAGTAGTGAAGTTTAATATAACACAAATATTAACTAATCATGTCAGATGCTGGCTCAATTTGAAAAGACACCAGTTATAGGCAACTGGACTAGATATACCACTGTGCACAAAGCATCAGTCCTGCCTACCTGATTCCAAATTCAGTTGATCTGTTGTGGATAAGTTTTGGTGGTAGAAAGAGTGCATGGGGAGGGTTGTGGTTTCTGTGGATGGAGGAGCCTGTGCTTTCCATCTGTTATTATGACTTTTGAAGAAGAAATCTGCTTAGTGATTCTGGATCCCTGGTAGAGAAAAAAAGAGGGAGGAAAGAATGAAGGAAGGGAGAAAGGAAGGAAGAAAGAAAGAAAAGAAGGAGAGCAACAATAACAAAACCAGCCATCCAACCATACAAATAAAAAGCTTTCTTCACCTAATACCACTTTATTGATTTAATCTTCTAATGATAACTGGCTTAAAATTAAAGTCCTGTGACTTCCGGTCAAGATGGCAGAATAGATGGTCCCCAGCGTCACTCTCTCCCACAAATCAACTAATTTACAACTATAAAAATATAACATCAAGTGTGTATGGAGAAGGGAGACGTCCAGCAGGGGAGGCAGAAGCTCCGCAGAGACCACATGCCCTGCGGGGCCGCTGCCATGCAATCCAGCAGGTAGACTTCACCATCACCAGCCGGCTCCATTTCCAGCCTGGCCCAATGCACATGAAGCAGGGAGATGTCCAGCAGGGGGGTGGAAGCTCCACAGAGATCACACACTCTGTGGTGCCGCCACGCAACCCAACAACCCGGCCCAGTGTGCGTGAAGCAGAGAGTTGTGCCGCAGGGGAGGCAGAAGCTCCGCAGAGACCAAACACCCTGCGGTGCTGCCACCACATGATCCAGCAGCCTGGCCCAGAACACACGGAACAGGGAGACATCCAGCAGGGGAGGTGGAAGCTCCACAGAGACCACACGCTCTATGGTGCCTTGGTGCATCCCAGCAGCCCGGCCCAGTGCGTGTAGAGCAAGGAGACGTCCAACAGGGGAAGTGGAAGCTTGGGAGAGACCACACACCCTGCGCTGCCACCCCATGACCCAGCATCCTGGCCGAGTGCATGATGACCAGAGAGGTGGCTCCCTGGAGAGGCCTGAGACCTGAGGCAACCACACATGCAAGGCACTAGTAGCCAACTGAGCAGACACTGAGGTAGCCATACCAAATTGGCAACCCCAGCAACATCTTAGTCAGACAATAGTGCCAAACCCATGGGCTGTGAAACCCCCTGACACAATGACTAAACATCAAAGAAAAGATACCAGAAATATGGAAAATCAAGAAAGTACACCACCAAAGGGCAAGAACTCTCAAGCTCTAGATCCTATGGAACAAGAAGCCCTTGAAATGTCTGACAAGGAATTTCGAGTGATAATTCTAAGGAAACTGAATGAGATACAAGAAAAATCAGCTAGACAACATGATGAAACGAGGAAAAGTATACAGGACTTGAAAGAAGAAATGTACAAGGAAATCAATGCCCTGAAAAAGAATGTAGCAGAGCTTGCCAAACTGAAGAATTCATTCAGCGAAATTAAAAATACAACAGAGAGTTTAACCAGCAGGCTTGCAGAAGCAAAAGAGAGAACTTCTGACCTTGAAGATGGGCTGTTTGAAATAACACAGGCAGACAAAAAGAAAAAAATGAAAAAGAAAAAAAATCAAAAGCACTGAATAAAATCTATGAGAGATATCAGACAACCTTAAGTGCTCAAATATCTGAATCATGGGTATTCCAGAAGGGGAGGAAAAAGGAGATTGCATTGAAAAAATATTCAACAAAATAGTGGCAGAAAACTTCCCAGGTATAGGAAAAGTCACAGATATTCAGATTCAGGAAGCTTAAAGATCCCCAAATGTATTCAACCCAAAAAGGTCTTCTCCAAGACATGTTATAGTCAAATTCGCAAAACTCAAAGACAAAGAGAGAATCTTAAAAGCTGCAAGAGAGAAGCGTCAAATCACCTGTAAGGGAGCCCCAATCAGGCTAACATCAGACTTTTCATCACAATCCCTAAAAGCCAGAAAGGAATGGGCTGATATATTCAAAGTACTAAAAGACAGAGATTGCCAGCCTAGAATACTCTACCCTACAAGGCTATCCTTCTGAAATGAAGGTCAAATAGTATATTTCTCAGATAAACAAAAACTGCAGTTGTTCACTATCACATGACCACCCTTACAAGAAATTCCCAAGGGAGTACTGGGTTTGGTACCTGAAAAATAACTACCACTGCCATAAAAACTCAAGAAAAATCAAAACCCACTAGTAAAATAAAAATGCCAATAATGAAGAGTAAAAAAAAGTTTATCTACAACCCAAGAAACCAACAAATACAGGAGACAAACAGTAAATCAGAAAGAAAGGAATAAAAGACACCTAAGACATCCAAAAAAAATCGATAAAATGCTAGAAGTAAATCAACACTTTTCAATAACAACTCTTATTGTAAAAGGATTAAATTCCCCAATCAAAAGACACAGACTGATTGACTGGATTAAATAAGGACCCAACTATATGCTGCCTTCAAGAGACCCACCTCAACTATAAAGACTCACAAAGACTAAGAGTGAAAGGATGAAAAAAGGTTTACCATGCAAACAGAAATGAAAAACAAGCTGGAGTAGCTATTCTTATATCCAATAAAATAGTAAGGGAGCCCCAATCAGGCTAACATCAGACTTTTCATCACAATCCCTAAAAGCCAGAAAGGAATGGGATGAAATATTCAAAATACTAAAAGACAGAGATTGCCAGCCAAGAATACTCTACCTCTCAAGGCTATCCTTCCGAAATGAAGGGCAAATAGTATATTTCTCAGACAAACAAAAACTGCGGGAGTTCACCACAACACGACCACCCTTACAAGAAATTCTTAAGGGACTACTGGGTTTAGTACCTGAAAAATAACTACCACTGCCATAAAAACCTAAGAAAAATCAAAACCCACTAGTAT
>NW_007729640.1:161409-161989 GCF_000696425.1 Galeopterus variegatus | reverse complement strand
GGCTTAAATCCCCCAATCAAAAGACACAGACTGGCTGACTGGATTAAAAAGGAGGACCCAATTGTATGCTGCCTTCAAGAGACCCATCTCACCCATAAAGACTCACATAGACTAAGAGTGAAAGGTTGGAAAAAGATTTACCATGCAAACAGAAAAGAAAACGAGCTGGAGTAGCTATTATTATATCTGATAAAATAGACTTTAAACTAAAGACCATAAAAAGAGACAATGAGGGACACTACATAATGATAAAAGGACTGATCCATCAAGAAGGCTTAACAATCATAAATATATACACAGCCAATGCTGGAGCAGCCAGATTTATAAAACAAACTCTATTAGACCTAAAGAAGGAAATAGAGACTAATACCATAATAGCAGGGGACCTGAACACCCCACTGTCAATATTGGACAGATCATGTAGGCAAAGAATCAGCAAAGAAACACAAGATCTATACAATACTCTAGACCAATTGGACTTTGCAGATATCTACAGAACATTCAGTCCAATAACCTCAGAATATTCATTCTTCTCATCAGCACATGGATCATTCTCCAGGATAGATATACGAAGTTATCG
>NW_007729640.1:156704-160198 GCF_000696425.1 Galeopterus variegatus | reverse complement strand
CTTGTGTTTCTAGTTCTTTGAAGGATTTCAGCAAAGTAGCAGATACAAAATCAACACACAAAAATCAGTAGCATTTCTATTCTCCAATAGTGAACATGCAGAAAGAGAAATCAAGAAAGCTTGTCCATTAACAATAGCCACCAAAAAATAAAATACTTAGGAGTTGAGTTAACCAAGGATGTGAAAAATCTCTATAATGAGAACTACAAAGTACTGTGGAGAGAAATTAGAGAGGATACAAGAAGATGGAAAGATATCCCATGCTCTTGGATTGGAAGAATCAACATTGTGAAAATGTCCATACTACCAAAAGTGATATACAAATTCAATGCAATCCCCATCAAAATTCCAAAGACGTTTTTCTCAGAAATGGAAAGAACTATCCAGACATTTATATGGAATAACAAAAGACCATGCATAGCCAAAGCAATGCTGAGCAAAAAAATAAATAAATAAATAAAATAAATAAAGCTGGAGGCATAACACTACCTGATGTTAAACTATACTACAAAGCTATAATAACCAAAACAGTATGGTACTGGCATAAAAACAGACACGGTGATCAATGGAATAGAATAGAGAATCCAGAAATCAACCCCCACACCTACAGCTATCTGATCTTTGACAAAGGCACCAAGCCTATACACCAGGGAAGAGACTGCCTCTTCAGCAAATGGTGCTGGGATAATTGGATATCAATATGCAGGATAATGAAACTAGACCCATACTTTTCACCATACACTAAAGTCAACTCAAAATGGATTTAAAGATTTAAATATACACCCTGAAACAATAAAACTTATTCGAGAAAACATAGGCAAAACACTCCAGGAAGTGGAACTGGGCACAGACTTCATGAATATGACCCCAAAAGCACAGGCAACCAAAGGAAAAATAAACAAATGGGATTAGATCAAACTAAAAAGCTTCTCAACAGCAAAAGAAACAATTAATAGAGTTAAAAGACAACCAACAGAGTGGGAGAAAATATTTCCAAAATATACATCTGACAAAGGATTAATATCCAGAATATATAAGGAACTCAAACAACTTCACAACAAAAATAAGTAACCCAATTAAAAAATGGGCAAAAGAACTAAATAGGCATTTCTCAAAGGAAGATATACAAATGGCCAACAGACGCATGAAAAAATGCTCAACCTCACCCAGCATTCTGGAAATGCAAATCAAAACCACACTGAGATACCATCTCACCCCAGTTAGGATGGCTAATATCCAAAAGACTGTGGATGATAAATGCTGGCAAGGTTGCGGAGAAAAACGAACTCCCGCACATTGTTGATGGGACTGCAAAATGGTGCAGCCTCTATGGAAAATGGTATGGAGGTTCCTCAAACAATTGCAGATAGATCTACCATATGACCCAGCTATCCCACTGCTGGGAATATACCCAGAGTAATGGAAATCATCAAGTCAAAGGTATACCTGTTCTCCAATGTTCATTGCAGTACTCTTTACAATAGCCAAGAGTTGGAACCAGCCCAATGTCCATCATCAGATGAGCGGATACAGAAAATGTGTTATATCTACACAATGGAATACTACTCAGGTATAAAAAAGAACGAAATACTGCCATTTGCAATGACATGTATGGACCTAGAGAGAATTATATTAAGTGAAACAAGTCAGGCACTGAAAGAGAAATATCACATGTTCTCACTTATTGGTGGGAGCTAAAAATAAATACATAAATTCACACAAAAAAGAAAAAAACCGGGGTTGGGGGGAAGAAGACATAAGAATTGCAATTCCTTGAAATTGATACGACAAGCAAACAGAAGGTACATTGTTGGGAGGGAGGGGGGGAAGGAAGGAGGGAGGGAGGTTTCGGTAATTGGCCACAATAATCAACCACATTGTATATCAACAAAATAAAAGAAAATAAAAAATATTAATTCCTCATAAAAAAAAAGAAAAAAGGAGTAGTGGTGGTTAAGCTTAAGCTTAGGTTTGACCACTTCTCCCAGTACCTGTAGGATGTGGCATTTACTGGTGACAGGTATGATGCAAAATAGATTTTCCTTTCTTGTAGCCCATGGTTCTAGTAATTCAGCACGCATCCTACGTGATAGACACACAATAAATGGGCAAAAAATAAAACACAAGCTTTCATAATACAACTTCCTTGACAAATAGTCATCTAGACTTTGCTAAAACTCCATAGAACATCTGTGACAGGAAACACATCACTTCATAAGAAGTCAATTTCATTGTTAGCCAACTATAATTGTTCAGTGTTCTTTCTTAGATTATGTTGATATGAAATCTGTCTTTCTGTACTTTCTACCCTTTTCTGCCTTCTGAATTAATAGCAAGTTTTCTTCTTTTCTTGGGACTCTTATGTTACTTTTTGGACACTTATTTTACTCCAGGCAAAAAAAAAAAAAAAAATCCCCATTGTTTCAACCATTTGTTATACGATTTGGTCTTAGCTACTTAGAAGAAAAGTATGTTTAGAAATACCTTGGGAAGACTCATGAAATTCTCTTGCTTTGTGTCAGAACTAATAGATAAGTCACACTATTTGTTTTCTGTATGAAATAGGGCATTAACTTCTTGATTCATGAGCTGTGCTTATTACTGATGATAAATTTTAGTACCCTGTTCTGTTAGCTATTATCTTTGCTTTTTTTCATTTATCACTTTTTAATCTGCTTTGTGAACAGTCATATCTGTCACCAAAATCTCATGAAACCATTAAATAAAACTGTTTTCTAAGAAAATATACCGTCTCCCTCATTGTAGAGCCATTTAAAGTTTTAAAAAGACTTATATTATCCCTCTACCATCTCTCCTGCTCCTAATTCACCATTGCTTATGTTGTTCATCTAAACTTCAGTGGATCTACTAGGTGTTTTAATCTGTTATTATTTCTATGAAAAAATTTTAAAGTGAACCCTATATATGCACATTTGCCATATATGTTGCCACATGTTCAGCAGGGAAATAAAGTTGTTAATTTTAAATTTGGGCAACTCTTAAAGCATTTTTTTGTGTGTGCAAGACACCAAGTTCTCACAGAGTGAGAAGGGAGCTAAGGAATAATTTAGTTTTGCTAGATATAGCAGAGGAGATTGTACATTTATAAAGTGCATCACAGCTTAAAATGCATTTTTGTTTATTTTATCTTATGTTGTCCTTACAAAAAATGTGGAGATTTTAAAGAATGGAAACTCTCAGAGCTCTTTGCACTATGAAGATTATTTCTGAAATGTACTTCTAATTTTTGAAATACAAAGGGATGTGACAAAATGAAGGGATGAAGACAATTTCAGGTAGCTGCATAGATTAGGAGGACTCTGTTCAACACACACATGACAAGACTATCTCCGCCAATATTTTTTTTGAAATTAGCCAATTTTCATGATTTCTACTTTTCCCAGTTGATTCCTTTCTTCCAGTTTTGAACCAAGAAAGTTTCTACAAACATTTGCAAAGGTTCACAGCAGTGCTTTTAGCAGGTATTTCAGAAG
>NW_007729640.1:144176-156300 GCF_000696425.1 Galeopterus variegatus | reverse complement strand
CTGTAAGTCAAATCTCTGCTTTTGGACATTTTCTCCATTTGGATATTCTCTTATTGTCAACAATGAGAGCAGAGGAGGATGTGGAAAGTATGCTTCTATCAGGATAAGATGTGTTATGAGGTAGCACTAATTGTCCTATGGAGATAAAGGCAGTGCTATTTAGCATTAACAAATTGTTGTATTTGTTACCTATGTGAAATGCTTTGAGCACCGGGAAAAAATGGCTCTATAAAGTCCAAGGCTTCTATTTTCTTTACATGTCATTTCTGAGGAAAAATGGCTGACAAGGGTAATATTCCCAAATCTTTTTTTTTTTTTTTTTCCTTTTTGTCTTTTTTCGGGTCCGGCAACGGATCGCAACCCTCAGTGTTGCGCCCGTACCGGACTGGGACCGGCATCGGGATCGCAACCCACAGTGTTGCTCCCACACCTTGCTCAGCCAGTGAGCGGCTGGTCTGTATGTGGGATCCGAACCCTCGGCGGGAGCGCCGCCGCACTCTCAAGCGGCGCACTGTAGCAGTGTGCCACCGGGCCAGCCCTATATTCCCAAATCTTTCCACAGTTCAGGATTAAAATATATTTGACATGTAGGTGAAGAGACCATAAACAGAGACAGGCATAATTTGCAAAGCTGTCTCCTAGAATCTTAGTTCAGAGTCTTTACTGGTAAGACATTTATGTATATTTTTATTTATTTCCTTCTATACCCTGCTTATTGTACTATAGGATTCCAACATAACTCTGGAAGTGGTAGTACTAATCTGGCTGAGAAAATTTTAAAAAATAATGTGTCAGTGTGCTATAATCTGAATGTTTGTCCCCTCCAAAGCTAATGTGGAAGCTTGATCTCTAGTGTGGCAGTGTTGAAAGGTAGGGCCTTTGGGAGGTGATTGGATCATCAGTTATGCCCTCATCAATGAATTAATCCATTTATGGATTAATGGGTTAATGTATAAGTGGGTTGTCACAGGAGTGGCACTTGTAGCTTTATAAGGAGAGGAAGAAGCATGTAAGTACACACAGCTTCTTGTCATGTGATACCCTCCATCACCATAGGACACTGTAGAGAGTCCCCAACAAACAGAAAGCCCTCACCAGATGTGTTCTATTGACTTTGGACTTCCCAGCCTCCCAAATGGTAAGGAATACATTTTATTTTCTTATAAAATACTCAGTTTCAGTTATTCTGTTATAAGCAATAGAAAACTGACTAATACGCAAAGTGACCAGCATGTAAGGTAGGAATGAATTCTTGTTTGTGGTTTGAACCCTAAATCAAGGCTGTTGCCATTAGCTACTTTGTAACTTTACCTCGTCTTTCCATGAAGAGAACTTTCCTCATTGCCACATACCGAGCCATTCTATCTGCTGTGGTATGGTCTGGAAGCCCACATCTGTGCCACGTTGTGAAGGTGGGTCACACTGGTTTTAAAACATTGTCTTTAATATATTTTGCATGTGGATTGATGCAACCCTTCTGGAGGGAAGTTCAGCAATATCCATTAAAAGGCTTAAAAATGCACAGTGCTCATGGCTCAGCAGTTTGACTTCTTACTTTATGAGAAAAAAAACAAAACAAAACAAAATAATGATGTGTGTTAAGGTTTTTGCTTGCTCATATGAATTCTATAGAATAGAGTGGGATCAAGCTATTAAAAAATTATGTGATAGAGGGGTTTGGCTATCAGAGAATGTTTATAATAGTTTAAAAATGGAATAAGTAGTTTTAGAAAGTATATTCAGTGTTAAACTACTTTCTGTAAAAACAGAGATAAATATATAATAATGAGTATCAGCCTATTATATAATTTGTGTGTGGGTGTGTAATGTTATGTGTTTTACAGAAAAGTTTTAGAAATAGACAAGCAATAAGTGGGACTTCATTTAAAAAATATTCTTTATTACTTCAAAAATAGTACAGCTAATATGCCTTCTTCTCCTATGTTCTCCTTTCCTGTGTGCAATAAATTGGCTGCAGTTCAATTCTGAAATCATTGTATATTCCTTTGTAAACATTACTGAACTGCATCACTATAATTGCCACCATGCTATTTCCACTGCAAAGCTTAAAATAAAAAATGCCTTTTCACCTATAGCAAGCTTAATTCTTCAACCAGTGAAGGGATATGCTTTTATGAAGCTGTTTCTGTCACACTCGAAGTTAGGGAAGGATTGAAGAAATATTAACAAGATGGAACAGAGATCAACATGGTGTGATTGGAATGAGGCAAGTTCCACTTCCAAGTTTCTGGTTTGGACAGCTGGTGAATTTTGATGCCCTTATTCAAAACGGAAGGAAAGGCAGAATTTCATTCTTTTTAAATGGCTGAGCAATATTCCATTGTGTATATATGCCACATTTTCCTTATCTAGCTGTCTGTTAGTGGACATTTAACATTTAGGTTGGTTCCATATCTTGGCTATTGTAAACAGAGCTGCGATGAACATGGGAGTGCAGGTATCACAAAGAAAGCAAGACCATAGTGAAACGTTGAACTTTGAGAAAGCGAGACCAGACCTATGTTACTAGAAGTGGGAAGGAGGGAGAGGGAGGGGGGATAAGGAGTAATTCGGTAAGGGACACAAAAAGTAATTACGATTTGTAATGATGAGCATGCTAATAACATTCATTTGATCACAAATGTGACACAAATACTGATAGTCAACCCCATACTCCATCAATATGTATAAATAAAAATAATAAAAAAAATAAAATATGAAAAAAACCCCACCCAAAATGGAAGGAAAGGAAGAGGAGCAGGGATGAAGAAAGATGAAAATGAATTTGGTTTTGAACCTTTGCAGTATGAACAAAGTAGCAATGCCTCTTACAAATAACTGCTGTATGGTTGTGATTGTTGCAGTCTGGATACTAGAGCAGTTTGATTGAGAAATCTGTCCTGCAAAACTACCATGAAAACAAAAAGAATCCTTGATCACAGCTTCTTGCCACTTCCCTTGAACTGCAGGTGCCTTTGCACCCCGATTACTAATCCACAGCACCACATCCCACCTATGTGTCAGCATTTAAAGTTGAAGAATATATAAATGGATAAGGCATTGCTCTCCAACCCCTAGGAGCTCTCAATGGAGAAAGTGAGATGGATGTGGAAACCAAAAATTACAATTCAGTGTGGTTAGTGTAATAATTGATATATGTACTCTACACTGCCAGCTCAGAAGAGGGATTAATTACTCTCTGGATCTCGAAGCTCTACGTGGGCTTTAAAAAAAAGAGTGATGCTTGATTTGGATCTTGAGTAGGCATGGAAATTATGAGTTCTTACAAATTGCATACATTTACAAATTATGAGTGGTGACATGTGGCAGTGTAGTCCAATCATTTAGGGTTCTCTTAGGCCAATGCAAAGGTCAATTTTGGTTCAGTCAAATGAACCATTGGAAAATGTCATTTTGAATTTCAGATATAGCCTTCTCCCCACATGTTATCTAAAAAACACCAAAAATTGCATGGCTGTGAGAAGTGACACAATCTTCAACTTCAAAGCAGCAAGATCCACACAGGCAGTGTTTGTTGAAGCATAACTTTCAGAATGAGAACTGATAAATGTAGAAATGAACTTTCAGTAATCTCACTGATTCATCATTACTCTCAGTTTGGATGTTTGTTTCTCAGTCTTATTTTATCATCAATCTCCTGCCAATCTCTGGCTTTTTTAGACATTTTTTCCTAATTGCCTCTCCCTCTTACCATTAAATTTTAACGTCATAGATATACTGTATGTGTTATACTCAACCAAAAACCACTGTAATATCTAAGATTTTTTCACCCCTCAAGAAACAATTTTGGCCCCAGTGGAGTGGATATCATCCCCACTGAGTATGTGTGATTTAGATGAAGGTCAGTGGTAGATGTTAACACAAAAGTTTTATCTTCTAGATTGCTTGGATCCCAGCATAATTTTATCTAGGGGCCTATATTCTGCTTTGTTTAGTATATGCTTTCAGCATGTAAATCTCAAGACATATACTGACAAGTAAAAAACCCTTTAAGGTGACTCCACACAGCTATTCAAAGCAGAAGTTGTGTTCAGATTCTTTACAAAAGCCATACTCAATTTCTGAAGTGTATTTCTCCAATGAAGACCTTGACTGCCTCTTATTTCTCAGATTTTTGAACAGCATATCATCTTTGTTTTCATAATACCTTGAAAAAAATAGGGAAGAAAAATTCTTCAGACAGACCTTTTTTTTTTTCTTTTTTTTTTTTTTTGCCATGAATTTTCTCTGGCTAACCTCAACTATACAAAATCACAGCAACAGGTAATTAGAGCAATTTCAAAGAACACACAACCACACATACACACACACGAATGCACACATAAACTAAAAAAGAACCATAATTTTATTTGGCAAATGCAAGTTGCCACCAAAATTGTTAGGCAAAATGTAATGCTTCAGAAAACAGCATACCCACAACTATGCATCATGGGAGGGTCCTTATGAAAGAGAGATAGATTGGCTGGGAGAGGAAAGCCTGCACAGGAGGATGAAAGTGACAAATTCCAGATTTGTGAAAGTGGAAGATGTCTGAAAAGGAGACGGGTTGGAGACTTTAAGTGAAAGGAAAAATGTCTTTCTTTCCCTGGACATATTTCAAATTTGAGGAGCAAAGGGCTTTGTGTCATGTCCTAGGATAACTAGCATTACACTTGCAGGGGTATGAGCCAACTGTAGATAGAGCCCTTGAACTCCAAAAGATGAACATCTGGATATTAAAGCATGAACACCAGAAAAGCACATAGGAAGTGGGAGAAAGACTTTCCCAATTCCATATGGCAGTCTGACTCACATGCAGCAGAATTTTGCAGCATCAGGCAAACATTGTGCCAGTTTTACACACCAACCACTGAAAGACACATTATTAAAACCACCAATTAAAAAACTATTAGTATTTTGTATTTTTCCCTATGAGTAATGGAAATTGGGATAAAGGGTTAAAGAGGAATGGATCTATCCCATCTTGTCATCCATGGGTATGCACACGTGAAAAACATTCAGGTAAAAATGGCCTGCCAAGGACCCTATAAGCCAAATGTGCCTCCCTGTTTTTTCCTCTCTCTGCTTTCTCCCCCCTTCACCTGCAAATCTCTCTACTGCTGGATTCCCCCTTCAGCTCTTCAGGCACCTGCCCTCTTTGCTCCCATGTAAGAGGAGAGTTACCATCTTAGTCACACGGAAGTTACTGATTTATAAATTCACTGTTGTCTTAAAGTGCAAAAAGCATTGTACCAAAAAGATAATAGATGTGTACAAATAAAATGTTCTATGGAAAAATAATGTTGGGAATTCAAGGATAGATAAATTTAAACAGGTTTACTAACCTTCTCACAAGCACTGTGACTTTTTGAGTGACATAACAGCATAAGTAGTTTCTTAACATATTTTGAAAGACAGTTTGAGAAATACTTAGATATAATGAATATTTTATTCTACCTTTGCAATGACCAATAGAAACTGGTATTTGTCAATGTAAATTTTCTTTCATTGCTGGGGGTAGAAAGAATTCTTAATGAACAAAATAACTCTTTGTAGTTCCTTGGGATCTGAATTAATAATAAATTTATTAAATTTGACCAATTTGAAAATATTTTTATTTTAGCCTTTCAGTTTAACATACAGTTGTTAATATTCATTCTAGTAATATATCTACTATTCATAATATAAAATAAAATCATTTTTACTTGCATCAAAATAGTGACCAATTAACTCAATTTCAACAGACTAAAACACCTTAAATAGTCAATGACATTTAAAATTTTGTTAATTTCTTTTTAGTAGTTTATCTGAACTTATAAATTTAATAATCTAATTTTCTTAAATGCTTCAAATGTATGACAGGGTAGACTTAAAACTGTATGTTGCAAAACCTTTCTAAACCCGTACAGCTAATGTTTATGTAGTGCTTATTCTATGCCAGATATTATTCTGAGGGTTTTTATTTTCAATTCAAAAAAATAGTTTATTTTATTTTACTTCTCAAAATACATTGTACTTGATTTTCATACCCCTTTACCTGTTCCTCTACACCCCCTCCCCTCCTCCTCCACATCATATCTGTGAACTTGGCTTAAAGAGTTCGAGGAGTTTTTGTGGTTATTCTGTCTTCTTTACCCCACCTTTATTTGTGTGTTTATTTATTTATTAATTTTGAGCTCTCACAAATAAGTGAGAACATATGGTATTTCTCTTTCTGTGCCTGACTTTGTTTCACTTAATATAATTTTCTCTAAGTCCATCCATGTTGTTGTGAATGGTAGTATTTTGTTCTTTTTTATAGTAGAGTAGTATTCCATTGTGTAGATGTACCACAGTTTCCTTATCCACTCATCAGATGACGGACATTTGGGCTGGTTCCAGCTCTTGGCTATTGTATACAGACCTGCCATAAACATTGGAGGACAGGTATCCTTTCGGCATGATGATTTCCATTCCTCTGGGTATATTCCCAGCAGTGGAATTGCTGGGTCATATGGGTCATATGATAGATCTATCTGTAAACGTTTGAGGAACCTCCATATCATTCTCCATAAAGGCTGCACCATTTTGCAGCCCCACCAACAGTGGATGAGAGTTCCTTTTTCTCTGCAACCTCTTCAGCACTTATCGTTCTCAGTCTTTTGGATGTTAGCTATCCTAACTAGAGTGAGATGGTATCTCAGTGAGGTTTTGATTTGCACTTCCCGGATGTTGAGTGATAACTAAAGGTAAAATAAACAAATGGGATTATATCAAACTAAAAAGCTTCAGCAAAAGAAACAATCAACAGAGTAAAAAAACAACCAACAGAGTGAGAGAAAATATTATTCTGAGTTTTTTACATATGTTAATTTATCTAATTATCACAACAATCCCATGAGGTGGCTAACAATTCTGATTTATGTTTTACAGAACGGGAAACTGAGACATTGAGGTGTTGAGTAACTGGCTCAAAGTCACACAGATAATAAGGGGCAGTCTTCAATATATTATTATTAATCAATGTATTATTGATTTAATACATTAAACTTATTATAATGAATTGGGTTCTCTTAGACATTTCAATATTCTTGACTAACTTAAATTATTTAATAACTTTCACTTGAAAATTACAAAACTAATATGTCAGATTTTCTTGAACATTACAAATACCCTAAATACCAAACACACAGATTATTTTGAATTTAACATAATGTTTTAATACTAAGGATTGAATTTGATTTTTATTTCTAAGTCTTCCTAGAGTTTAATAGTCCAGCTAAAGGGAGGAAAGTTACTATCTCAGCCACACTGAGGTTGCCAATCCATTTGCTAATGCAGCTACTTCTCAGACTAGAACCTGGGACCCAAGAACAAAGAGCTTCTGGATAATTCTCCTAGAACCACAGTTGGAATGTGGAATCCTTGATGAAATTCACACATTTTCTTTACTAATTTATTTTTTTATTCTTTTCATGCTTTCCCCCCATAATGGATAAATAATAGAGCTGAGATTCTTCTGATTCCCAATCCAATACTAATTTACTGCTTAAAACAGTCATGCACCACATAATGTCTCAGTCAATGGACCCCATATATGACAGTTGTCCCATAAGATTATAATATTATACTTTTACTGTATCTTTTCTATGTTTAGATATGTTTAGATACACATATGCCTACCATTGTGTTACAATTGCCTGTAGTATTCAGTACAGTAACATGCTGTACAGGTTTGTAGCCTAGGAGCAACAGGCCATGCCATACAGCCTAGGTGTGCAGTAGGCGGCACCATCTAGGTTGGCGTAAGTATACTCTGTGATGTTTGCACAGTGACGAAATTGCCTAAGAATGCATTTCTCAGAAGACATCCCCACGGTTAAGCAACACATGCCTGTAATTGGTTGCTAGTTCACCTGCTGTGGTTGTTCAGGTTGAGGCTCCCACTTGTCTGGCAAGAACTCTGTATTTCATGCTGAAATTATATTCCCTCAACTTCTTTCCTCTGTCTGTCTATGCCTTTGAAAATATTCACAGTTACTACTAGGTCATTCAGTAATTTATGAGTCAGTCACCAAATATTTACTGGGTGCCTCTCATCTGCTGTACACTGCTCTGGGCACATGGGATGTCGTTAGAACAAAATGTTAAATTATACTGAGAGGAGGGTCCAATTTTTGTTTAAACAGACCACTCACTCCTGTGTTTGTCACTTTCTCCCCAAGTAACAGAAGCCCAACTTAAATTCACTTAAATTTAGAGCAAATGGATTGATTTGAGTGACTGAAAACTCTATGGGTAGAGAGCAAAGCCTTCAAGTGTGGCTGGATTAGAGGCCCAAAGGATGCTATGTAGTTGCTTCTTTTGCTCTTCCTTTCCCTTTCCACATTCTCTCTATTTCCAGGTCTCAATTTGCTACTTTTTGAGTCAGCCTTAATTCTTTTCAGCAGTGGAGCACTTTTTCCCTATAGCAAATGAAAATAACTTCAAATCCCTTCATTTCATATTCCTTTCATCTTGTGATTTTAGAGGAAACAAGAGCATCTCTTCCAAAAGTTCTTGGAGTAGAAATCTGGGAAAGAACATTAATTGGCTCACTTTGAGCCACATGCCTATCCCTTAATGAATCATGCTGACCAGGGGTACGGATAGTCTTGGACTATGACTGGGGTCAAACCAGCCCCACTTAAGCTGCTCAGAATGCTGAGGGGTAGCTTATAGAAGAAGGATAGTGGGCAGACAAACTTTCTGGGTCACCTGTGTATTTTCTTTTTCTCTGTCTCCATTCCCCCCTCCCTCCTTCCTTCAATAGTTATTGTGTGTCTACTCCATGCTAATTATCACCAATAGGGTCAGGAATTAACTGACATAACCTTGTCTCTATGAAGCTTAGCATTTATTCTAGCAGGAAGGTAGATATCAAATGACTAATTAATTATTCAATTTACTAATTATTTCAATTGTGGTATGTGTTAAGAGGCAGAAGTGCAAGATGTAAACACAGTGTAGAGTGAGAAAGTAGCCTGGCCCAGAGGGTCAGGGAAGGCTTTCCTGACATTTATTGAGATAGAAATTAAAATAGTAATTAACTAGAAAAAGAAGGGAAAGAAGACCACATCAGGGAGAGGGAAGAGATATTGTGAAGACTCTCAGGTGGGCAGGAACATGGTACATTGGACTAATTGGGAGGCTAGAGTGGCTGGGCTGTGCTGAGGATGGGGGAGAGAAATGAGAGATGGAGCTTGGGGATTGTGAGGAAGCAAGGGCCAGATCATGCAAGGGATAGAAAAGTCATGACAAGTGGATGTACAGGGACAGCACCCTACATGTCTTGAGGTTGTGTCATCCATAGGAATGCAATCAACAGTAGGAATTTTGGGCCATTAGAAATGGGGAATGGGAAGATATCAGGGTGTTGTGATACTTGAGGGCACCCGGTCTTACAAAGTTTCACACATCTCTCCATGGAGCTGGTGGCTGATCTTGCCTAGGGGTGTGGTTAGATCAGAGATGGAGCCACTGCTTAGGGATTCTGCCATCAGCCTTTCACAGTCTAGAGCATATTAAATTCAGTTCATGAGGATGAGTGATTTTAGTGAATAAGTTTTAAATCTGTGCTGAAACATAATGTCTTTCTTTTAAATTTTGAAAAATAGTAATATGTCCAGAACTGTCTTCATACATTCCTTTTTTTTCAATTCCTTGCCAAGCTAACTTCTATTCATCCTTAGATATGATAACCATCACTTCCTTTAGAAGCCTTCTCTGATATCCAGTCTGTGTCAAGATATACCTGCTACATACTCTTTATTGTAGTTCTGTGGTATATGACTTGTAGTTATCATTAAACATTCATGTGATGACATATGAGTATGAGATTATAATAATAACTCATCCCACTAGATGCTAAATTCCATGTGAGTAATAACCTTCAGTATACAGCCCAGTGCTGACCACATAGTAGGTTATCAGTAACTATTTATGAATAATCTCAATTTTTCTTATTTATATTTAATTTTTCAGGTTTGTATTTAAATCTGGTGAAATTCTAAGATTGTGGCTAGTCTCCAGTTTGAAGACTTTCTCAAAATGAACTAGTATTTGCTAAAAATAATTAAATTAAGAAAAATAAACCAAGACTGTTTTTAGAATGCCTGAAACCATGTAACTTTTTACATATAATTTGATTAAGAGATCAGAAGAACTATCCAAATAATCTTTTAAATTCCTCTCTTTGTAGAGTCACACATTCATGACCTTTGCAAAGTCTCTGATTATGTCTATCTGAAAGATGCCTGCTACCACAACCCTGGAGGGGCAAGATATGAGGAAAAGAGGTGATGGAGTCTCTGGGCCAATTAATAACCTCATCTCATCTGGAAAATACCATAATATTCTATGGCTCAGCTCTTGTCTGTAAAGATCTTCTTAGACACTTTTATCTATTAACTGTTCAATGTTTAAATGCTTCTCATGGAGGAGTTTTAAACATGCACACACGTATATATTTCTCATTTGCTGAAAATGTCTCTAATGTTTAGTTCCTGTGCCTAACACTAACTCTTACAATTTTATGGTATCCTTTAACCTTCACTTTGCTCTTCAGTAAACAACATGTTCAGGCCTCCAGCAGTAGCTGTTTAGAACTGCTCTTGGCCACTAGGAGATGAGATCTCACTGATACTAAAATATTCATGGCATTTGGACTCGTAACTGTTTTACTGTTCTAGAAGGGTAATCTTGAAGATGAGTTGACACAGCTCCATCAGCAAACATCCTACCGGATGTTTTCTTAAGCATTCTGAAAAAAGTTCAACTGCTCTTTGCGATACAACACATATTTCTTCCTAATTTATAATTTTTGGAATGATACCAACCAAAAAAAAATCTGAAGTATTCATTAGCGGAAAACATGTCTAAATGCAACAATACTTTACTTGTCTTTTATTTCATAGAACCATGTAGTTTGTTTTAAAAATCTCAGCAATCAATGCCTATCATTTCTTGGGAAAGGCAGGAAATACTAGTCTCATTTTATAGCTGTTGTTGAAGAAACAGAAAGGCTTACTCTTCTGAGATTAAGAGCTTTCCTGGAAGAAGATTAGCTTCTTGAGAATGAGTTAATAATTTCAGAATATACTTAGCAAGCATTGTAATACATTGCTAATTTTATCTCTGTATAAGAACATCACAATTCAAAGTGACCTACACAGACTATTATTTTTTCAAATGCTGGTTGTCTGGTGAGTTTACTTTAAGAGGTGAAGGAACTAGTGATTCAGAAAACCTGGAATAGTTATGTAACTCAATGTGGAAAATATTTAAGTTTGATTTAACTACATTTGCACATTGATCTTTCATTTCTTTAGGCCACTGCAGACTGTAATGTACTACAGACCAGAAACAAAATAATTTCTGGCTATAGCCCCTTTCCAGCAATATCACTGAGACCTGAATAGTCTAAAATATTTTTCCTTCAGTTTAAGCAGTGTTTTGTTTTTTCTGTGTATTCAGGAGTAGCTAAGGGATTCCTCTGTCAATTTTGGTCTAATCATCCTTGTACCCTTGTTTGTTCTGAATGTTCAGTGATTAGATTCCATAACTCTGAACCAATACCATTTTTTAAAAAAATTATAGATGCTTCTCTTGCTGCTGTGCTGATGTCAGCTCCAGCAAGGACCCTCGCGATGTGAAACTATTCTGCTTCAAAACCACTATGCAGAGGAGGAAGAATATGGGAGACTCCCACCCATTTTTTACAAATTTATGAAATATTAATTGAATACATGGACCTCAATTAAAAAAACATATATTATGCATACATAAGTGAATATAATGTATGTGTGTATATAAACAATAGCAGTAAAATGACCATTTATGACTCTGCTAGCCAGCTTAGGAAATAGAACCTTACTAACGTTTTTTTTTTTTTTTTTGTGACCGGTAAGGGGATCCTAACGCTTGACTTGGTGTCGTCCAAACCACGCTAAGCCAGTGAGCACACCAGCCATCCCTATATAGGATCCGAACCCGCGGCGGGAGCATTGCTGCGCTCCCAGTGCTGCACTCTCCCAAGTGAGCCATGGGGTCAGCCCAACATTTTTTTTTTTTTTTTTTTTTTTTTTTGTCTTTTGTCCTTTTTTCC
>NW_007729640.1:138646-143512 GCF_000696425.1 Galeopterus variegatus | reverse complement strand
ATTCTGCTTCAAAACCACTATGCAGAGGAGGAAGAATATGGGAGACTCCCACCCATTTTTTTACAAATTTATGAAATATTCATTGAATACATGGACCTCAATTAAAAAAACATATATTATGCATACATAAGTGAATATAATGTACTTGTGTGTATAAACAATAGCAGTAAAATGACCATTTATGAATCTGCTAGCCAGCTTAGGAAATAGAACCTTACTAACGTTTTTTTTTTGTGACCGGTAAGGGGATCCTAACACTTGACTTGGTGTCGTCCAAACCACGCTCAGCCAGTGAGCACACCAGCCATCCCTATATAGGATCCGAACCCGCGGCGGGAACATCGCTGCACTCCCAGTGCTGCACTCTCCCAAGTGAGCCATGGGGTCAGCCCAACATTTTTTAATCTCTCTCTGTGACCCTATTTTATCCTATCCTCCCCACCAGAGGTAATAACCACTAGCCTGAATTTTCCATTAGTTGTTCCCTTGCCTTTCTTAACATTTTTCCCACATATATACATATCCCCAAAGAATATGTTATTTAGTTTTGCCTGGTTTTGAACTTTATATACATGGAACTATAATACATTTGTTCTTTTGTGACTTGCTTATTTTGCTGATTGTATGTTTTTGAGGTTCACTCACATTGGTGTGTATTGCTGAGGTTTATTTTGTTTTTATTGCTATATAATTTCTTATTGTTGTGGATTGCCACTTTAAATGTTATTTTTCCTCTTGTTTGATGTTTGAGCTGTCAGCAGTGTTTTAAATAATACAAACAATGTCATTTTGAATATTCATGTTCTGTGTAATTCTGTGTAAATATGTGCCTGTGTTTTCTAGGGTCCATGCCTTTGGAGTGAAACAGCTGATGTAGTTAATAAAATTTTATTTCATCATTACTAGGTGAGGTTCAATTGTTTTCCAAAGAGGTAAATCCTGTTTGTATATCTACTAATAGTGAATGAGAAATCCTTTTGGATTATAATCTCATTATCACTTGCTCTAACATTTAAAATGTTTGTAAGTCAGGTTAGTGTGAAATGTTACTTACCTATTAGCAAAAGTTAGCACTTTTTCACACTTCTATTGGTCACATACATTTTCTTTCCAGTGAAATGTCTGCCATGTCTTTGCTTAGTTTTCTTTTGACTTTTCTTTTTCTTGTAAATTTGTAGAAATATCTTCTACTTTGCATATTTAGTGTCTTAAGAAATTCTTTCCTAACTACAAGCTTGAAAAATTATTCTCCTACATATTTTTTTCTAAAAATTTTAAGGTTTTTATCTTTCAAATTTAAGTCCTTAATCCATTTGGGATTGTTTTCATTTATACTGTGAGGTAGAGATCCATTTTTGTTTTTCTCCACACAGGTATGCCATTTATTGAAGGGTAGTCCTTCAGTTTCCCATTTACCTGCAGTGCATCTCTGCTTGACAAATTTTTCCATAGATTTTGTGTTATTTCTGAGCCGTCTATTTGACTTAAATAGAAAATTTGTCCGATGTTCTTCCACTATCACACTGTCTTGCTCATTATAACTTTAAAAAAGTTTTGATATCAAATATGTCATTGTCCCCTAGCTAACTATTCAGGAAGGTTTTAGCCCTTTGATTTTTTGTATATATTTCATATTCAAGAAAAAAAAATGCTGTTGAGATTTTAGATTTTAAATGAGTTTATAGTTTAATTTAAATATAACCGAAATTGATGTCTTAACACTATTATGACCTGTTCCATGACCATGCTATCTCTTTCCTTTTATTTAGGACTTTCTTAAAATATTTTTTAAATGATTGATAAATTTCCACAAAATAGTCTTGCACATCATTTGCTAAATTTATTTCTAGGTGGTTTTTTTCTAGAGAAAATATTTTTTTCTAACATTTTCTCTCTTGGATAAAGAAATACAATAGACTCATGTATTAATTATATAACAATCTTGATAAAATCTCCAATTAATTCTAATAATAATTTGTCCATTTGTAATTTTGGGTTTTTCTATGCAGATGATCACAGAATTTGCAAAAAATGACAATATTATTTCCTTTCTAATCATTATGCATTTAATTTATTTTTTACACTCCTGCTTTGTATAGTCCGGGAAATGATCTTTGTTTATAAAAAAGGCATGATGGGGGGGGGGGGGGATAATAATAGGAACAAAAATATCAAGTCTATTATATAGTGTTTGGGAGAAACATTTTAACAACTAATCATAATAATTAAATTATTGTAGGATAAAAATTTACTCATTTTTAGGACAATTTTGATATTTTTAAATCTAGAAATTTCTTTATTTCAGCTAAATGTTCCATTAGTGCCTAAAAGTTGTTTATAATATTATCTCTTATGTCTTTGCTACATCTCTAATCACATCACTTTTATCATCATGAAATAATGACCACTTCTGAGTATTTTCTGGTTTTCAGTACTATTTCCTCTTTTACGCACAAACATTCATATTTTCAAAAGTTTATCTTGCTTTTGATTTCTAAAACTGGATTTTTGATTGATAAATATATCTATAGATGAAGATGTTAAAAATTTGTTGTATGATGATATATGGGCTTGTACATCATGCATTTATATTTATATATTTACTTATGCTGTCAAAAAATGTGTATCTTGCAATGTTCGGGTTAAGTGTTCTGCCTATGTCCTTTAAACCATTAGTGTTAATTGTGTTTCTCAAATTTTCTGTGGTATTATTGATATATTTTGTCTGCCCAATACATTAATACTGAGAAAAAAGTATTAAAATATCCAACATTCACAGATAAGTTGCCAGTCCTTATGCAGATATATCAATATTTTCTCCTAATATTTGAAAGTTGCATAAGTGCATTCAACTTTAGAATAGTTATATCTTCTTTATGAATTAAAGAACTTATCAATGTATGATAATTCCAAAGATAAAGTCACTAATTCTGCTTTTTGCTTTAAAATTGTTTTTCTGAGTTTTTTAAATTTTTTATTTATTTATTTTTTAATTGAAACATAATTGATTATAGTCTGTGAGGTAAAGAGTTGCACATCAATGCCTATGTACAATATGTAATGCTCAAATCAGGATAATTAGTATTTCACTATTACGCAATGTTATTTTTCATGGCCCTTTATTAATTCCTTTCTTATCTCCACTCTCCCTCCCCCTTTCCCACCTCTGGTAACCTCAGTTCTGTTCTTTCATTTTGAAAGTTCAATGTATTATTGTGATTGTGGTATCATTCGTTTATTTATTTATTTGTTTATTTTTATATCTCCCACTTACGAGTGAGGACATGTGGCATTTCTCTTTCTGTGCCTGGCTTATTTTACTTAACATAACTATCTCTAAGTTCATCCACGTTGTTGCAAATGGCAGGATTTCATTCTTTTTTATGGCAAAATAATAATCATTGTATAAATATACCACATTTTCCTTATCCAGCCATCCAACAATGATTTAGGTTGATTCCAACTCTTGGATGTTGTAAATAGAGCTGTGATAATCATGGAAGTGCAGGTACCACTTTAATGTGAGGATTTCCATTCCTTTGAGTATATATACGGCAATGGAATTGCTGGATCATATGGTAGTTCTATCTGTAGTTCTGCATCCTCTACAGCATTAGTTATTCTTTTTTTTTTTTTCTTTTCCTTTTTTTGTGACTGGTAAGGGGATTGCAACCCTTGGCTTGGTGTCGTCTGCACCGCGCTCAGCCAGTGAGTGCACTGGCCAGCCCTATATAGGATCCGAACCCGTGGCCAGCACCACACCCTCCCGAGTGAGCCACGGGGTCAGCCCTATTCTCTGTCTTTTTGATAATAGCCACTATAAATGGGATGAGATGATATCTCATTGTAGTTTTGATTTGCATTTCCCTGATGTTGAGTGATGTTCAGCATTTTTACATGTGTCTGTTGGCCTCTTGTATGTCTTCCTTTAAGAAATGTCTATTCAGCTCCTTTGCCCATTTTTTAATCAGGTTATTTGTTTTCTTATTGTTACATTGTTTGAGTTCTTGGATATTATATATTATATATTCTGGATGTAAGTACTTTCTTGGATGCATCCCTTGTAAATATTTTCTCCCACTCTGCAAGTTATCTTTTTGGCCTATTAATTGTTTCCTTTGCTGTGCAGAAACTTTTTAGTTTGCTATAATCCAATTTATTTATTTTTTCTTTTGTTCCTGTGCTTTGGGAATCATATCCATACAGTCTTTGTCCTGTCCTACTTCCTGAAGTGTTTCCCCTATGTTTTCTTTTAGGAGTTTGATAGGTTCAAGTCTTATATTTAGGTCTTTAATCCATTTTGAGTTGATTTTAGTATATGGTGAGAGGTAAAGGTCTAATTTTATTCTTCTACATATGGATATCCAAATTTCCCAGCAGCACTAATTGAAGAAGCAGTCTTTTCTCCAATGTATGTCCAATGAAGATCAGTTGGCTGTAAGGACGTCGGTTGATTTCTGGTTTCTCCATTCTGTTCCATTGGTCTGAGTTTCTGTTTTTATGCCGGTACCATGCAGTTTTGGTTACAAAAGCTTTGTAGTATAATTTGAAGTCAGGTAGTGTTCTGCTTCCAGCTTTATTATTATTATTAATATTATTATTATTGCTCAGGATTGCTTTGGCTATTTGGGGTCTTTTGTTGTTCCATATGAATGTCAGGATTGTTTTTTCTCTTTCTGTGAAGAATGTCATTGGTATTTTGGTGGGGATTGAATTGAATCTGTAGATCACTTTAGGTAGTATAGACATTTTCACAATGTTAATTCTTCCAGTCCAAGAGTATGGAATGTCTTTCTAACTTTTTGTATCCTCTTTAATTACTTTCACCAGAGATTTTCAGTTCTCTTTGTTGAGATCTTTCACCTC
>NW_007729640.1:137341-138234 GCF_000696425.1 Galeopterus variegatus | reverse complement strand
TCTGTAGATCACTTTGGGTAGTATAGACATTTTCACAATGTTAATTCTTCCAGTCCAAGAGTATGGAATGTCTTTCCAACTTTTTATATCCTCTTTAATTACTTTCACCAGAGATTTTCAGTTCTCTTTGTTGAGATCTTTCACCTCTTTCATAAATTGATTCCTAGATATTTTATTTCTTTGGTGACTATTGTAAATGGCTAGCTTTCTTGAATTCTTTTTCTGCTTGTTTGTTGTTGGGGTAAAGAAATGCTACTGATTTTTCAGTGTTGATTTTGTATTCTTCAACTTTGCTGAAATCATTTATCAGCTCTGAGCTTTTTATTTTGTTGTAGTCTTTAGATTTCTCTCTGTATAAGATCACATCATGTGCCAACAGGAACGGTTTGACTTTGTCTTTTCTGATCTTGATGGCTATTATTTCTTTCTCTTGCCTGATTGCTCTGGCTAGTCCTTCCAATTCTATGATACATAGGAGTGGTGAGAGCAGGCATCTTTGTCTTCTTACTGTTTTTAAAGGGAGAGCTTTCAGCTTTTCCCCATTCAAGATGATATTGGTGATGGGTCTGTTGTATATGATTTTTATTGTGTTGAGATAATTTCCTTCTGTACCTAATTTGTTGAGAGTCTTTATCATAAAGGATGTTGAATTTTGTCAAATGCTTTTTCTTCATCTATTGACGTAATCATATAGTTTCTGTCCTGGATGTTGTTGATATGGTGTACCACATTTATTAACTTAGATATGTTGAACCATTTGTGCATGCCCGGAATGAACTCCACTTGATAGCAGTGTATAATTTTTTTATGTGTTGCTGTATTCTGTTTGCTAATATTTTATTGAGGATTTTACATCTATGTTCATCAAAGATACTGGCCCATAGTGTTTTTTT
>NW_007729640.1:135180-136038 GCF_000696425.1 Galeopterus variegatus | reverse complement strand
TTTGTGTCATCTCTTTTTTTAGTTAGCCTAGATAATAGTTTGTCTGTTTCATTTAGATTCTTGAAAAATCAACTTTTTGTTTCATTGATCTTTTGTATCACTTTTGGGGTCTCTATTTCACTTAATTCTGCTCTGATCTTATTTCTTTCTGTGTACTAATTTTGGGATTGGTTTGTCCTTGTTTTTCTAGTTCTTTGAGGTGCAGTGTTAGGTTGTTTAATTGAAATCTTTCTATTATTTTGATGTAAGGATTTATTGCAATAAAATTCCCTCCTAGTACTGCTTTGGCAGTATCCCACTGATTTTGGTATGATGTTTCTTTATTTTCATTAGTTTCAAGAAATTTTTTAATTTCCTGTTTAATTTCTTTTCGGACCCATAAATCATTCAGGAGCATGCTGTTTAATTTCTATGTGCTTGTATAATTTTCAGAGTTTGGCTTGCTATTGATGTCTAGTTTTAATCCACTGTGGTCTGAGAAGATACTTGAAGTGATTTCAATTTTTAAAAACTCGTGAGACTTGATTTGTGTCCTAACATGTGGTCTATTCTGGAGAATGTTCCATGTGATGATGAGAAGAATGTATATTCTATGGTTGTTGGATGAAATGTTCTGTAGATATCTGCCAAATCCAATTGGTCTAATGTGTAATTTAAATATTGTGTTTCTATGCTGCTTTATTGCCTAGAAGATCAGTTCAATGTTGAGAGAGGGGTGTTTGAGTCCCCAACTATTATAATATTTGTGTCTATCTCTTTCTTTAGGTCTAATAGTGTTTGCTTTATATATTTGGATGCTCTGCTGTTTGGGTCCAATTATATTTATGATTGTCATATCTTCTTGCCAGATAGCTACCT
>NW_007729640.1:109971-134408 GCF_000696425.1 Galeopterus variegatus | reverse complement strand
CCTTCATTCTGAAGGATACCTTGCTGGGTATAGTATTCTTGGCTGGCATTTTTTTCTTTTAATACTTTGAATATATTTTCCCATTCTCTTTTGGCCTATAAGACTTCTGCTGAGAAGTGTGCTGTTAGTCTGATGGGTGGTACTCCTTTATAGGTGACTTGACACTTTTCTCTTGCTGTTTTTAGGATTCTCTCTTTGTCTTTGACTTCTAACAGTTTGCCTATAATGTGTCTCAGAGAGGATCTTTTCGGATTGAATCTGTTTGTGGATCTTTGAACCTCTTGGATCTGGAAGTCCATATTTCTACCAATACCTGGGAAATTTTCTGCTATTATTTAATTGAATATGTTTTCAATGTCTTCTCCTATCCCTTCCTTTTCCAGAACACCCATGATTTGAATGTTTGTACACTTAAAGTGGTCTGCTACCTCTATTAGTTTTTCTTCTTTTTTAAAAATTTTTTCTTTTCTTTCTTTTTTTTTTTTTTGTCTGTTTGGATTATTTTGAAAAGACTGTCTTCAAAATCAGAAATTCTTTCTTCCACTTGTTCTAGCCTGGTGCTTACCCTCTCAATTGTAGTTTTCATTTTGTTGGAAGAGTCTTTCAGTTTCAGGAGTTCTGCTATATTCTTTTTTCCCTTCATTCTGAAGGATACCTTGCTGGGTATAGTATTCTTGGCTGGCATTTTTTTCTTTTAGTACTTTGAATATATTTTCCCATTCTCTTTTGGCCTATAAGACTTCTGCTGAGAAGTATTCTGTTAGTCTGATGGGGACTCCTTTATAGGTGACTTGACACTTTTCTCTTGCTGTTTTTAGGATTCTCTCTTTGTCTTTGACTTCTAACAGTTTGCCTACAATGTGTCTCAGAGAGGATCTTTTTGGATTGAATCTGTTTGTGGATCTTTGAACCTCTTGGATCTGGAAGTCCATATTTCTACCAATACCTGGGAAATTTTCTGCTATTATTTAATTGAATATGTTTTCAATGTCTTCTCCTATCCCTTCCTTTTCCAGAACACCCATGATTTGAATGTTTGTACACTTAAAGTGGTCTGCTACCTCTATTAGTTTTTCTTCTTTTTTAAAAATTTTTTCTTTTCTTTCTTTTTTTTTTTTTTGTCTGTTTGGATTATTTTGAAAAGACTGTCTTCAAAATCAGAAATTCTTTCTTCCACTTGTTCTAGCCTGGTGCTTACCCTCTCAATTGTAGTTTTCATTTTGTTGGAAGAGTCTTTCAGTTTCAGGAGTTCTGCTATATTCTTTTTTATGGTACCTATCTCTTTGTAAATTTCTTACTTCATGTCCTGTACTGATTTTCTCATTTCATTGTGTTGTCTAATTGAGTCTTCTTGTTTCTCACTGAGTTTCTTTAAGATTGTTACTCAGAATTCCCTTTCAGACACATCAAGGGTTTCCTGTTGTATGGAGTCTGGTATTTGAGAATTATAGTGTTCCTTTGACAGTGTCATATTTTCTTGTTTTTTTTTTTTTTGTATTTCTATATCCCTATGTTGATGCCTAGCCATGTGATCATTGCTTCTTCTATTATATTGGGATGACTTTCGAGAAGAAAGACCCCCTCTTGCAGATTTATTATATATTGCCTGCAGGATGGTGTGTTTTAGTTTTGGTTCCAGGTATACTCAGTAGTTTCAGGTATACTCAGTTGTTCCAGGTAAAGTCAGTAGTTCTGGGTATATTCAGTATTTCCAGGGGACACTGGCAGAAACATCTGTGGCTGGGGCTGCACACACAGCTGGGCCCATGCAGGTGGTTGTGGGCCATGAGGGCAGCTGGGGCACTGGGGAAGCTGGCACTGTGCAGGCTGTTGGATGGCTGGTCGCATGTGTGTGAGTGGGGCTACATGGGTGGCTGTGGTGGCTTGGACAGAGTGGGCAACTGGATGTTTGGGGCCTCCTGGGTGGCCAGGATATCTAGAACTGCATTGGCAGCTTGATGGCTGGGCCCACATGGGTGGCTAGGTTTGGGTCAGGTGGTCTAGTGGAGCTGTGTGGGCAGCTGGGCAGTTGGGGTTGAAAGGGTAGATAGGTGGCTGGGCCTAGTTGGGATGGTGGGGCTGTGTAGGTGGCTGGATGGCTGGGTCCTGCCAAGTGGGTTTGGCTGTGCTGGCAGCCAGGCAGTTGAGGTCACATGGGCGGTCAGGGCCATGCAGGTGGCTGGAAGACCAGAGCCATGCAGGAGCCCAGTGTTGCACGGGCAATGTGATTCACATGATGAGGTGCTCTGTGCAGGATGAACCCCTGTGAAGAGAGAAGGGCCACAGCTCTGGGACTAGACCAATGGCACAGGCAACTGCAGTGGTGGTGGTGGGGTGGGCTGTAGCAGGAACAGGAGGAGGGTTACTGCTGGGATATGTTCATAGCCAAGTAGATTCTTTCCACTGCAAGGGAAAATTCTTCCTGGCTGATCCTGGTTTGGGAGATGTGGCAGCAGCTGAAGCCATGTGCCTCTTTCTCCTTGACACCAACCCGGTTGTTTTCTGTGCTCCACAGGGTCTTCACTAGGATTCCCTGCCCTCCCACACTTTCCCACTTATGCTGTCCTCCATATTTAGCTGTCCTTTCCTTGCTTTGGTCCCTTTCTGTGGGAGGATTGTACATTGATCACCTCTAGCCAGCTATCTTGCCCCACCTCCTCCTGTTTTTCTGTGTTATTAATTCAGCTAAACTAGCCTTGTTTTGATTTATATTTACACAGTATGTTTATTTATTTTAAAATTTTAACCTTTGTTGTTTTTAAATAATACAAATTTGGATTTTATTCATTATCAAGTCTAACAATCATTGTTTTTCAAGAAGAAACAATTTCACTTACAAATAATGTGATGCTGATATATTTGGATTAATTTCTACCATCTCATATTCTACTTTCTAATTTTTCACTTCTCTAATTTTTTTTTTCATTCTTATCATTTTGGGGATTGACTGATATTTTCTTCTCCCATCATTTTATATTTTCTCTAATATTTTGGGAGATCCAACCACTTTTTCTATCATTTTATTTGTCATACTAGACATTTTAAAATACTAAAGTAACTTAATAAATTTTCAAGCTAATAAATACTTTTTTATTCTCCTGAATATTACAAACTGCTTAGAGTGGTTCAACTCTAATCACTCACTTTGGGTAATAATATCTGCTTCAGTTTGCCCTATTAAAAATTTTTAATCCTACAAGTGATTTACTATTGTTAACTTTTTATAAATCTCTATTTAATTGTTTTTTCCGTGTTTATTTTATTGAATTTATTATTTTTTCTTTACCAATTTTTTTTACATCTCAGACCTTTGTAAGGATATCTTTTAGAAGTTACTATAATTAGGATCTTCACATAATACAATGTCTGTTTTTGTTTACCTGAATATGTCATTATTTTGACCTAATTTTTAAAAGATGGTTTTACTGGGTATAAAATTGTAAATGCCAGTTATTTTTTCTTCTCTGAATTTTGAAATGTGTTGTTGCATTATCCTTGAGATTTCATTGTTGATGTTGAAAAGTCAGCTGTCAATCTCACTGATGTTTCTTTGTTGGTAATCTATCTTTTGTCCTTGACTGCTTTTAAGATTTCTTTATCTTTGGCATATGGCATTTTACTTTCATATGCTTAGATATATATTTTATAAATAATCATTCTTGGTATTCATTGGCCATCTTAAATCTGAAATTGGAGTCTTTGATCTGTTCAGGGAAATACTAAGCCAACATAGTGTCAAATATTGCTTATTTTCTATTCTCTCTGTTCTCTCTCTCTGAAAATCTTGTTTCACCTGTCCATTCTATCCTCTATGTCACTTAACTTTTTCCATCACATTTTTTTAACTTTTTGTTTTTCTCCATTGAATTCTAGCTAATTTCCTTTGATTTATCTTCAAATTCAGTTTTAGTTCTCTCTCCCAATTGCTTGTCCAAACTGCTTGTCAACCTATTCATGAAATATCTTATTTCAATAGTTTTGTTTTTAAGAAAAGTTTTAACTGGTTCTTTTTTCAAATATGTTCAATTTGTAGTATATTCTCATTTGTCATACTTTCTTTTATTTTTAAGCTTATTAAACAAAACTATTTTATATCATGTATGTGATGACTCCACTGTTTCTTGCAAGTCTGAATCCATGGTTTGTACTTCTGCTGACTCTAATTGTGGCTTGCTTTTTCATATGTTCAGTGATTTTTATTTTGAATTCACATTCTTTACAATATCTGTAGAATTTCTGTGAAATCTGGCTTTTAAGTACATTCTTTCAAACAGTATTTGTATATTTTTTTGGTGAGGCCTGTATTTCTGCCCCTCCCCCAATGATTAGTATGAATTCCTACACCAAAACCATGTGGGTGTAGGAGTGCAGGACTGTGGCTAGAATTTCTCAAGGGAAACTTTATTTTCACACTGATTTTTTTCACACTTACCTAGAACTGAAGTTAAGACAATCATGTTTATTATCTTTGTTTATTTTTTAATTTTTAATTTTTTAATTAATTCATTGAAGATATCATTCTTTTGGAAAGGTCCCTTTGTATCAGCATTTTCAGTTTTTCTGTACTAGAAGTGGTATCTGTGACTTTCTAGTATGTGGTATTATTAGAAATATAAGTTTAAGCTGAACCATTTATTTTTAACTTCCCATATTAAGTCCCATATTAAGCCAAACAAAGCTTGTGTTTTAAGTTTCTTCTGGTAAGCCAGCTCATTATTTTACCTTTTCTCCATTGTCACTTCCCTTCTCCAAGAACTAACAGACTGAGTGTCTAGGTCAGAGAAAATACGAGTCATATGATCTCTTGTGGTTTCAGATTCTTTCGTCTCATACCCCCCAACTAATGACTCAGACCATTTTGTTACATCTCTCCTGAGGTTTAATACCTTATGGTTTTTGACTTATATAACTATTTGCTGTTCTACAGGCTCTGTGGTAATTAAAAGCCTGTCTGGCTTCCTTCTTTTTACTGTGATAATAATCTATTAGTTCCATATTTGCGATTTAGCTCTGGAGTTCTTATTACAAGAAAAAAACGAAGCCTAAATTAAGTATTTTTATGGTACTTACCATGGCCTGATCTGGCTCCTGCATACACCTCTGATCTCATCTTTTGCTACTTTTCCTTGTGTTCATTCTGCACCAGCCATATTGAACTTCTTACTCTTTTTGGAACATGTCCAGCTTGTTCCTGACTCAGCTCCTTCCATGTATTGTTCCTCCTGCCTGGAATAGACTAACCTCATATTTTCTCAAGGTACTTGTCTCTCTTCATTCTGTGCCTTCCTCACTATCCTTTCCTCCAAGATGCCTTTTTGACCCTCAAATCTATTTAAATTAGCACCTTCTCATCTCTTCATATTTTAGTCTGCCTTATTTATTTATATATATATATATATATAATATTATTTCTCTATTTATTGGCTGACTCCCCTACTTGAATATAAGGTAGCACCTTCTCATCTCTTCATATTTTAGTCTGCCTTATTTATTTATATATATATATATATAATATTATTTCTCTATTTATTGGCTGACTCCCCTACTTGAATATAAGAGCTAAGAGGGCAAAACTCTGGTTCATCTTGTTTATCACTGTGTCTTTAGCTCTAGAACAAAGCCTGATGCAAAGTAGGCACTCCACAAATATTTGTTGATGAAGGAAATAGTAATATAAAGACTTGATAAAACTTCTCAATTTTTATCAGAGTGATTTAGTATTTAATATATTGGCTTTGTATAAGTTCCACGGCTTTTCATATGGGTTGTTAGTTAAGAGAATATATAATTTTTATAATGATGTCTAATCTATAATGATACTTAGTTAAGTAAAACTTTAATTTATAATGTTATTACAGAGCATACACTTTTGTTATAAGCTCAGTCCTTCTGCTTAACGATCTACTTAACAGTTGAGGATACTATGGTTTAAAGCATGTAAAGCAGTAAATGGTGATGCATGATGTATACAGGGTCAGACTGACACCAAAGTACTTGCTCTTAATCACTACCCTTATCTTAATCACACAGCAGTTCCTGTTCCAGCAGGCTAAACTACTCATATAAGTCACTAACTTTGAGAGGGTTTTTCAAAGACAGGTGAGTGAAAAAATCTGTGATGACTGGGCCCTGGACCATAGAGATTAGGATCACCCTATGGTATTAGAAAAGATCTCTGAAGCCCCATGTCTTGCTTGCAGAATGCAGACTTCATTCAGAGTTTCAAGTCATCCAGAGTTTCAATTTAGTAAGAAGTCTACTCCTACACAGTATATTTGTCATTCGACTATTATATATCTCTGGATAATTATGCAAGCATACAAACACTTTTATGCCTTTTGTAATTTTGAATTATAGCCCTAATTTTACAGAGCAGTTTAGTCTCAAAGCAAGGCAGAGCTGAAATCTGGTGACAAACATTTTTTTCTCTGGCTCTACTTTCTATCAAGAAACTTCATAGAAATCCAGCTTCTCCTTTAGAGTCTCTCTACTATTCCTGGGAGGTCTTTGGGGATGTTTCATATGTGCCTACAAATAGGTCACTCCTGCTATCATGTGTGTGTGTGTGTGTGTGTGTGTGTGTGTGTGTGTAGAATCTCAGCTACCTCTTTAAAAAAAAATTCTACCATGCATTGAGCTTCTTACATGCACCTGGAAATTTATATATACCTTGGTAGCTGTATATTTGACGCTGTGTAAAGTGATTTAGAATTTTGTCCTAAAATAGGTATTTACTCTACCAATGACAGCAAAATATATTGATTACTGAATGTGCGGGGTTGTATGAGGTGTTTGTTTTTAATCTTTGTTAAAAAAATCTCCTTAATCTAATCTTAATGTGGGACAGATGAAACAGTGATATATTGATTACTGAATGTGCGGGGTTGTATGAGGTGTTTGTTTTTAATCTTTGTTAAAAATCTCCTTAATCTAATCTTAATGTGGGACAGATGAAACAGTATAATTCATTACTGAGGGTTGATCTGTCACATACAAGTCATCATAGGAATGTGCAGGACAGTCCTTTCTGCAGGGCAGGCTGCTCGCAACCGTGTCTTACCTTGGCAGCCCATTTCCACCAATCACATTCTCCTTGGCACAGTTTTTCCCCCTCCTGTTCCTCAAGGAGCTTCTTGTGAGGGTGTCTCATTCCTCACTCTCCTCTCCTTCACCATTGGCCTTCTAGGTCCACTTTCACACGCCACCTTCTCCCTCTTCCCACAGTCCTACCCCTTTTCTTTCTCCTTTGGCTGTGGGTATTTGTCATGCAGTTCTAGCAATTTTTCTTTTCCCCTTGGTGAAACTAGAGAGCCAGATCCAAGGAGGGTTGGGGAAATTTAAAGGAAGGCAATTAGAAAAACTCTTATTGGTCAGATATTATTGCAAAATCTTACAAGCAAAACAGATTTTGGCATAGCTTGAAAGGTTTGTCTCTTGTAGGACACCTGCATATTATTTCACTAGAGAGACGCTTTGTCTTTTATCTTGCTGTCAGGTCAAGTGAAACGGCCTCTCTTTTGTCTTCCAGGCTTTTAAAGTGCAAGTTACAGAAGGGTGGTGGGTGTGTTAAATGTTCCAATGTGGGGGTAAGAAGAGAAAAACCTCTTAGCTTCCACAGCTGTTGAAAATGAATTTGTGTGCATTAAAAAAAAGTCATCTCAGATGGCATTAGGTAAATCATAAGTGGAAAACAATAACATTCCTTGGTAAATTTTGGGTTGAAATCCTTTGGCTTAAAATGAAGTTGGGAAAGTAGATCTAGATGAGCAGAAGGGAAGAAGAGTGTCAGGATTAGCTCACGATGTTTTCCCAACCCTTCCTTGAGCAAGTCATTACTACATGTGGTTAAGTGAGGAGCTTGTGGCTTTTGAAGGAATTCTGCATTTGGAGCACACTTCCAGCTAGTAAGCAAATAATAATTGACTCTACATTTGCTCAGCATAATGGACATTTTTAAGGCTTTCTTCACTCTATTGTGCTCTGGAGTTAGAAACCTGGACTTGAAGATTTGATTGCTGATTAGATTTGATTGCTATGTGTGGTCATTTGAAATAGTCCTGGATTCATCTCATCTATTTTGAGCAGATCTCAGTTAGAAAGTTAAACTCAAAATTCTGAAGGGAGGGAATGCAAGTGCCAGCTTTAAATGTTCTTCGGAGATTTTTAAAAGACACTTATTTAAATAGAATTTTTTGTATTGGTAAAACACACATTTCAAATGTAAATGGGGGCATGACTAAAATCATCACCATTTATCTGGCTTTTAGCCTATTTTTATATGAATTTTAGAATATGCTGTGGGTTGATACCTAATCCCCGTAACAATATGTATTTGATTGTTATTATCTAATTTAAGGAATGACTAACAAATAAAATCCAGAACCATATTCCTCAATGAACAATGATTAAGTAATTTATTTTTCTAAGGGAGTATACACTAGTTCTTTAAAGTCTAATATATAGATTTTTTATGTGATGATCTTAAGATACATACTTGAAATCCTCCCCCTGAAAATCAGCATCATAAAAGTAACGTATGCATGCTATATAATACCTTTAAAATGATTGAGGTTAATGTCCTTAAATATCATTGTTGTCTTGTCTCATCTGAACTTCTGAAGCTTAGACTCATCCAATGCTCATAAAGATAAAAGCTCAGGCTTTCAGATTTGAGTCCTTGAACTACAAATGACCTAAACAATGTAAAACAGTGTTTCTTGAAATGTGAGCTATAGAGTAATAATATCTATGAATATTAACATATATTAAACCCCAAAAGTTCAGTTTTTTAAAAAATGTGGGAAATTCTGGGTTAAACAACTTTGAACAGGATTCTTTATTAAAACACTGTAATATGCTAAGATGCTTCTAGGCAGCTCTTGACAGCATTCAAGCATAAATATTTATCTAATCCCTACTGTGTGCCAGGAACATCACCATGTTTTGCTCAAAGAAACATCAACAAATCAGACATAGGTTCTGTCCTCACAGGGTTTCTAAAGTAATGGGAAGATAGAGATTAAACAAATAAAGACACAAATATTTAGACAGCAGTAAATCATAGTGTACTGTGAAGGAAAAGAACAGGATGTCATGAGAATGAACAACAAGAGGTGTCAATTTAATTGGGGGTTGGATTTAGAAAAGTTTTTCCATAAGAAATGAGATATAAGCTGAAGCAAGAGGTAGGGATTAGCCAGATAAAGAAGGATGGTCCAAGTACAATGAGAAACAAATCCAAAGCCTTAAGGCAGGAGGCAGTTTGCCATACTGGAGGAGAGAAAAGGCCAATGTGGTTAGGGTACAGTAAACAAGAGGCTCAAGATGAAGTAGGAAAAGTAATCAAGGGGAAATTTAGGCAAAATCTGATAGGCCATATGAAATAATTTTTAGTTTAATTGCAGAGAGTTTTAATTAGGGGATTGGTGTTTCAAATACCATTTTCCTGAAGAAAAATATAGTATTGCTTTTAGGATTCCCCAAATGTATTTAACTATGAAAATTTCATGAGAAATTTCCTGGTAGTAGTATCTTTGGAAAATATTGTGGCCGATACTTTAAGCAATCTTGCTCAGGGGGCAAGTTGGCAGACTAGAGATGCCCAGTGTATGATCCTCCCACAGAAAGGGACCCAAGCAAGGAAAAGACAGCTAAGTATGGGGGAGGGCACTGGAGGGAGAGTGTGGGAGTGCAGTGGGAGCCTGGTGAGGACCCTGCAGAGCATGAAAACAAAGCAGGGTGGTATGGAGGAGAAACATGAATGTGGCTACAGCTGCCACCACATCTCCCAAACCAGGATTGACCATGAGGAATCTCCCTTGAGGTGGAAAGAATCTGCTTGGCTGTGAGCACTTCCCAGCAGTAACCCTTCTGCTCCTGCCACAACCCATCCCCATCACTGCCATGGTTGCCTTTGCCATAACCTAGTCCCAGAGCTATGGCCCTTCTCCCCAGCACAGGAATACATCCTACACAGCACACTCCACTGTGTGATCCATGTTGCCAACATGGCACCTGATGTCTGTGTGGCTCCAGCCTTCCAACTGCCTGTGCGGTCCCAGCAGCCAACATGACCCCAACTGCTTGGCATCCAGTGTGGCCCCACACTCACACATGGGCCCTGCCTTCTGGCCACCTGTGCAGCCCAACCTACTTGTGTGGGTCAGGCAATCAAGCCACCTACACAGTCCCAGACATCACACCAACTGTATGGCCCCACCTGCACTTGTGGGACCAGCTCTCCAGCTGCCTGCACAGCCCCCACCCCCCTTACAGGCCCAGCTGAGTGTGCAGCCCCAGCCACAGACATAGCTGTTGGCATCCCTCCGGAATACTGAGTCTACTCAGAACTACCAAGTCTACATGGAAGCAAAACTAAAACACCACACACAACAGGCAATATGTATGTATGTATGTGTATGTGTATGTATGTATATATATATATATATAAAACAAATCTACATATATGTATATATACATACATATATATAGCAAACAAAATATATATAACAAATCTACAGGAGGTAGTCTTTCTTCTCTAAAGCCACCCAGAGTAATAGAAGAAGTAACAACCAGATGAGTAGGCATCAATGTAGGGATACTAGAAATATGGAAAAACAAAAAAATATGACACCACCAAAGGAACACTATAATTCTCAAATACCAGACTCCATACAACAGGACACCCTTGATATGTCTGAAAGGGACTTCTGAGTAACAATCTTAAAGAAACTCTGTGAGAAACAAGACTCAATTAGACAACACAATGAAATGAGCAAATCAGTACAGGACGTGAATTAAGAAATTTACAAAGAGATAAATACCATAAAAAAGAATGTAGCAGAACTCCTGGAACTGAAAGACTCATTCAACAAAATGAAAACTACAATTGAGAGTGTAAACAGCAGGCTAGGGCAAGCAGAAGAAAAAATTTCTGATCTTGAAGACAGTCATTTCAAACTAACTCAAGTGGACAACAAAAAAGAATTTTAAAAAAGGAAGAAAATCTAAGAGAGCTAGCAGACCACCTTAAGTGCATCAACATCTGAATCATGGGTGTTCCAGAAGGGAAGGGGAAAGGAAAAGGCATTGAAAACATATTCAATGAAATAATAGTGAAAAACTTGCCAGGTATTGGTAGAAATATGGACTTCCAGATCCAAGAACTCAGAGATCTCCAGATTCTATCCAAAAATATGTTCTTTGAGACAAATTGCAGTCAAACTGTTAAAAGTCAAAGACAAAGTTAGTCCTAAAAACAGCAAGAGAAAAGTGTCAAGTCACCTATAAGGGAGTACACATCAGACTAATAGTAGACTTCTCAGCAGAAGCCCTACAGACCTGAAGAGAATGAGGTGATATATTCAAAGTAGTAAAAGAAATAAAAACTGCTGGCCAGGAATACTAAACCTGGCAAGGCTATCTTTCAGAAATGAAGGGGAAACATGTATTTCCTAGACAAACAAAAACTGTGGGGTTCACCAGCACACAACCAGCTCTACAAGAAATCCTTGAGGGAGTCCTGCACCTGGAACCCCAAGAAATGAAAATCACCACCACAAATTTGAGAAAGAAGAAACACTACCTATAGAAGCAGATATGTAAATGAGAAAGAGAAAGAAACTATGCCATATTACCTCACAAAACCAACAAAAACCAAAGACAAACAATAAAAGGGAAAGAAAGAAACAAAAGATATTTAAATCAACCATAAGAAAAGCAATAATATCAGGAATAAGACAATACCTTTCAACAACAGCCCTGTATATAAATGGATTAAATTTCCCACTCAAGAGACACAAACAGACTGATTGGATTGAAAAACTAGACAGAATTATATGCTGTCTACAAAAGTGTCACCTCACCTGTAAAGACACACAAGACTAAAAGTGAAGAGATAGAAAAATATATGCCACACAAGTGGAAACAGAAAATGAGCAGGAGTAGCTATCCTTTAAACTAAACTGAAGTAAACTAAAGTAAATTTTAAACTAAAAACCATAAAAAGAGACAAAAAAAGCCAATATAAAAGATAAAGGGATCTATCCAGGAAGAAGACATAACAATCATAAATATGTATTCACCCAACAGGAGAGCACCCACATATTTAAAAGCAAAGACTTTTAGACCTAAGGAAAGAGATAGATCCTAATGTGACAATAGCTGCAGACCTGAACGCACCTCTCTTAACACTGGACAGATCATCTAGGCAACAAATAAACAGAGAAACACAGGATTTAAACTACACTTTAGACCAATTGGACTTAGAAGATATCTACAGAACTTTTCATTCAACAACGAGAACATACGTTCTTCTCATCAGCACATGGAACACTCTCCAGGATAGATCACATGATAGACCACATGTTAGTGAGACCACAAGCCTCAACAAATTTTTAAAAATTGAAATCACTTCAAGCATATTCTCAGACCACAATGGATTAAAACTAGAAATCAATAACAAACGATACTCTGGAAGCCACACAAATACATGCCTAGTAAACAAAATGCTTCTGAACAACCTATGGGACAAAAAGAAATTAAAAAGGGCATCAAAAAATTTCTTGAAACTAATAAAAATAAAAACACATCATACTAAAACCTTTGGGATACAGCAAAAACAGTACTAAGAGGGAAGTTTATTGCAATAAATGCTTACATCAAAAGAATGGAGCAATCTCAAATAAACAACTTAACACTACATCTCAAAGAGCTAGAAAAACAAGAACAATCCAATCCCAAAATTAGTAGATGGAAAGAAATAATTAAGATCAGAGCAGTCTCTCTTGCTCAGCACATTTGCCATGTAATAACCTGGTTGCCTGGGACCCCGCAGAGAATTATCACCAAGAAGAAGGCCCTCACTATATGCGTTCCCCAGACTTTGGACTTTCCAGCCTCTGAAACTCACATAAAACTGAATCCTACAGACCTAGAGGTTGGTGCAGATGCTTGATCACACCACAGCCATGGTGATGACTTACCACTCTGGATTTAAGTCTTTTCATTTTTTGGCCTCTGAACATTCCTACCTCCTTTAAAGCTTATAGATGAGGTCTAAAGAGGTTCTTTGATTTGCCTGAAGCCATGCCTCTAATTAATGACAAACCAGCATTAGAGCCAATGTCTGTGGATGACCAGTCCAGTGCTCTTGGACTGAACTCTTCTACATCTGAAGGATGCCTTGTGCTCCATGCTCAGTGAAGAATGAATGGCCTGTAGTTTGGACAAAATACACCCACTGATAAAAGAAAAACAAACAAAAAGAAACAAAACCTTTTTTTTTCTACCTAGAGACAGGTGGGCCCTGTTAGTGCTATTTGGATTGTATACTTTAAGCTTGTCCTGGAAGAAAAGTACATTATCACCCAAGAGGAGCAAGACCTCTTGAGACACCCATCTTTAAGGAGTGCTGCTGGTCAGCTCTACCTAGCCAGGCTTTGAGAACCATCATTTTCAGGGCTTTCTAAGTCTTCCAGAAAAAAAGTCTTTCCATCAACAGTAACATGAACTTGTTCAGTTGAGATCAGCATATCTGTATTTGAAATCCAGCAAGAAGAGAGCTAAGAAACATTGAGTATTGGCTCAGTCTAAGGTCCAGAGGGAAGTGCACAAGCCCAGCAGCCACTGAGGTGAGCCGAGGCCAGACCCTTGTGGCACCGGGTCCAGTCTAAGGCCCTGGGGGGGGGGGAAGGAAGTGCATACAACCCAGCAGCCACTGAGGTGAGCTGAGTCCAGACCCTTGTGGCACCGGGTTCCAGTGTAAGGCCCAAAGGGAAGCACACACAGCCCAGCAGTGCAGAGGTGAGCTAAGACCCATATGGCACCAGGGTCCAGTCTAAGGCCCTGGGGGGAAGGGAAGTGCACACAGCCCAGCAGGTACTCCAATGAGCTGAGACCTGTCCAGCACCAGGGGCTCAGTCTACTGCCATGGAAAGCTAGAACAGGAGCCAAGGTGGTGTAATATAGATACTGCCACACCTTCTGTTACCACAAGGACAGTTCACTAACACAGTAGCAGCCAGGGCCACTCTACAAGCAACCTGCTACTCACTTGACTATACTGATATAAGAAGAGTCACCAGTAGAGCTTCCAAATAGAGGGGGAAGTCTTTATCCTGATAGCCAACCCCAGAGTAATAGAAGAAACAAGTCCTCTACCAGATGACCAAACATTGACAAAAAAATACTAGACCTACAAACAAACAAGAAGATATGACAACACCAGAGGAATACAATAATGCTTAAATTTTGACCACATAGTACAGAGAATCCTTGAAATGTCTGAAAAAGAATTCCAAACAATGATCTTAAGAAAGCTTGAAGAAATAAAAGAAGAATCAATTAGAGAACACAAGGAAACAAGAAAAAATATCCAGAATATGAAGGAGGAAATTTACAAAGAGATTAATACCTTTAAAAAGAATGTAGCAAAGTTCTTAGAAATGAAAGATTCAGTTATTGAAATAAAAAACACAACAGAGAATTTAAGCAGCAGGCTAGAGCAAGCAGTAGAAAGAATTTCAGATCTCAAAGATGGTCTTTTCAATATAATCCAGGCAGACCAAAAAAAAAAAAAAAAAAAAAAAAAGGGAAAAGGAATTAAAAATAATGAGGAAAATCTAAGAGAAAGAGAGCAGACAACCTCAAGCTCTCTAACATCCGAACTGTGAGTATTCCGGAAGAGGAAGAGAAAGGAAAAGGTATTGAAAACCTGTTCAAGGAAATTATAATATAAAACCTCCCAGGAGTAGGGAGAGATGCAGATCCAGGAAGCTCAAAGGTCCCCAAACAGATTCAATCCAAAAGGATCCTCCCCAAGGCACATTATAGTCAGATTTATGAAGCTCAAAGACAAAGACAGAATTCTAAAACAGCAAGAGAAAAGCATCAAGTCACCTATAAGGGAATCCCCATCAGACTAACAGCAGACTTCTCAACTGAAACCCTACAGGCCAGAAGAAAGTGGAATGATATATTCAAAATATTAAAAGAAAAAAACTTCCAGCCAATAATTCTTTACCCAGAAAGGCTCTCCTTCAGAAGTGAGGGAGAAATAGTGTGTTTCCCAGACAAACAAAAATTGTGGGAGTTCACCACCACACAACCAGCCCTGCAATAAATTCTCAAGAGAGTACTTCATCTAGAATCTGAATAGTGAATGTCACTACCATGGATATAAAAAGAGCAAAACCTGCTGTTAAAACAAAAATGCCAGTGAGAAAGAGCAAGAAGCTAAATCATGCCACCTCAAATATCCAACTAACAGTGAAGAAGAGAAATAAAAGGGGAAGTAAGGATCAAAAGATATTTAAAACATCTAAACAAAAAGCAATTAAATGATAGGAATTAGACAATATCTGTCAATAACCACCTTAAATGTGAATGCACTAAACTCCACATTCAAAAGGCACAGATTGACTGATTGGATTAAAAAGCTAGACCCAAGTATATTCTGTCTTCAAGAGATCCATCTCATATATATAGAGAGATACACAGACTAAAAGTGAAGGTATGGAAAAAGATATACCATGCAAATGGAAACCAAAAATGAGCAGGAGTAGCTATTCTTATATCAGAGAAAATAGACTTTAATCCAAAAAACATAAAAAGATACAAAGAAGGCCATTATATAATGATAAAAGGATCAATCCAGCTAGAAGACATAACAATCATAAATATATATGCACCCAACACTGGAGCATCCAGATATATAAAGCAAACACTCTTACACCTAAAGAAAGAAATAGGCTCTAATACATTAATAGTGGGTGACCTGAACTCCCCTCTCTCAGTATGGGACAGATCTTCCAGGCAACAAATCAACAAAGAGACACAGGATTTAAACTGCACGTTAGACCAACTGGACCTGGCAGATATATACAGAACATTTCACCCAATAACTAAAGAATATACTTTCTTCTCATCAGCTCATGGAACATTCTCCAGGATAGACCACATTCTAGGTCACAAATCCAGCCTCAGCAAATTTTAAACAAATTGAAATCATTCCAAGTATCTTTTCAGACCGCAATGGACTAAAACTGGAAATTATTAATAAGCAAAACTCTGGACACTGTGCAAATACATGGAAACTAAATAATAGGCTCCTGAATGACCTATGGGTTCAAGAAAAAATTAAACAGGAAATCAAAAAATTTCTAGAAACTAATGAAAATAAAGATATATCATACCAAGACCTGTGGGATACTGAAAAAGAAGTACTAAGAGGCAGATTTATTACAATAAATGCTTACATCAAAAGAATGAAAAGACTTCAAGTAAATGACCTAATACTATGCCTCAAAGAACATGAAAAACAGTAACAGTCCAAACCTAGTAGACAGAAAGAAATAATTAAGTTCAGAGGAGAACTAAATGAAATACAGACCCCAAAAACAACAGAAAAAGATCGACAAGAACAAAAAAAAGTTGGTTTTTCAAGAAGATGAATAAAAAAGACAAACCATTAGCTAGGTTAACAAAAAAAAAAAAAAAAGGAAGAGAGAAGACCCAAATAACAAAAATCAGAAATGAAAAGGGAGACATTACAACTGATACCACAGAAACACAAAGAATCATTAGAAACTATTATAAACAACTGTATGACAACAAATATGAAAATCTGGAAGATATGGATAAATTTCTAGAGACATGCAAACTACCAAGACTGAACCAAGAAGAGATAGAAAACCTGCACAGACTAATAACAAGCAAGGAGATTGAAGTGGTAATTAGCAATCTTCCAACAAAGAAAAGTCTGGGTCTGGACAGCTTTACAGATGAATTCTATCAAACTTTTAAAGAGGAATTAATACCAATTCTTCTCAAACTATTCCAAACAATTGAAACAGAAGCTACTCTCCCAAACTCATTCTATGAGTCCAACATAATTCTGATACCAAAACCAGATAAAGACACAACACCAACAACAAAAAGAAAATTACAGGCCAATATCCTTGGTGAACATAGATGGAAAAATCCTCAACAAAATATCAGCAATCAGAATACAGCAACAAATTAAAAAAATTATACACTATGATCAAGTGAGATTCATCCCAGGGATGCAAGGATGGTTCAACATATGAAGTCAATAAATGTGATACACCACATCAACAAACTCAAGGACAAAGACCATATGATTGTCTCAGTAGATGCTGCAAAAGTATTTCACAAAATTCAACATCCCTTCATGATAAAAACTCTCAACAAATTAGGTTGAGCGGTATAGAAGGAAAATATCTCAACCAAATAAAAACCATTTATGACAAGTCCACCACCAGTATCATTCTGAATAGGGAAAAACTGAAGGCCTTTCCTTAAAGAATGGAACAAGACAAGGATGCCCACTCTTACCACTTCTATTTAACATAGTACTATAGGTACTAGCCAGGGCAATAAGGCAAGAGAAAGAAATAAAGGGAATCCAGATTGGGAAAGATGAAGTCAAACTTTCCATGTTTGCAGATGATATGATACTATATATAGAAAACCTGAAGACTTTATCAAAAAACTCCTAGAGCTGGTTAATAACTTCAGTAATGTTGCAGGATACAAAATAAATGCCCCCAAATCAGTTGCATTTATATGCTCAAATAATGAACAAACAGAAAGAGAAATAAAGAAAGTAAACCCATTTATAATTGTCATACAAAAAATAAAATACCTAGGGATCAATATAACCAAGGAGGTGAAAGACCTCCACAACGAGCACTACAAACCACTTCTGAAAGAAATTTAAAAAGACAAAAAAAAAAAAAAAGATGGATAAATATTCCATTCTCTTGGATTAGAAGAATTAACATTGTGAAAATGTCTATATTACCCAAAGTGATCTACAAATTCAATGCAATCCCCATCAAAATACCAATGACATTCTTCACAGAAATGGAACAAAAACACTCTTACCCTTTATATGGAAAAGCAAAAGACCCCAAATATCCAAAGCAATCCTGAGCCAAAAAAAATAAAGCCAGAGGCATAACACTAACTGACTTCAAATTTTACTACAAAGCTATCATAACCAAAACAGCATGGTATTGGTTTAAAAATAGACATTCAGACCAGAGGAGTAGAATTGAGAACCCAGAAATCACCCCTCAGGCTTACAGCCATCTGATACAGGACAAAGGCAACAAAAATCTACATTGGGGAAAAGACTGCCTCTTCAACAAGTGGTACTGGGGAAACTGGATATCCATATGCAGAAGAATGAAATTAGATATACACCTCTCACCATACACTAAAATCAACTCAAAATGGATTCAAGACTTAAGTATAAAACCTGAAACTGTAACATTACTAAGGGAAAATATAGGTGAAACACTACAACAACTAGGTCTAGGCACAGACTTTATGAACATGAGCCCAAAAGCACAAGCAGTAAAGGAAAAAATAAACAAATGTGACTATATTAAACTAAAAAGCTTCTGCACAGCAAAGGAAACAATCAACAGAGTGAAACAACAACCTACAGAGTGGGAGAAAATGTTTGCTAACTATGCATTTGACAAGAGATTAATATCCATAATATACAAGGAACTCAAGCAATTATACAGTAAAAAAAACAAATAATCCAATTAAAAAATGGGCAAATGAGCTGGATAGACATTTTTCAAAGGAAGATATACAAATTGCCAACAGGTACATGAAAAAATGCTCAACATCACTAGTCATCAGGGAAATGCAAATTAAAACTACATTGAGATACCACCTCACCCCAGTTAGACTATATCAAAAAGACAGTGAATAACCAATGCTGGTGAGAGTTTGGAGAGAAGAGGACACTCCTATACTATTGTTAGAACTGTAAATTAGTACAACCACTATGGAAAACAGTATGGAGCTTTCTCAAACAACTGCAGATAGATTTTCCTTATGATCCAGTTATCCCACTTCTGGTTATATACACAGAGGAATGGAAACCATGATGTCAAAGGGATACCTGCATTCCCATGCTCATTGCAGCTCTGTTTACAATAGCCAAGACATGGAACCAACCTAAATGTCCATCAATGGATGATTGGATAAGGAAACTGTGGTATACATACACCATGGAGTACTACTCTGCCATAAAAAAGAATGAAATACTCGCATTTGCAACAACATGGATGAACCTGGAGAAACTTATGTTTAGTGAAATAAGCAAAGCACAGAGGGATAAATACCACATGTACTCACTCAAATGTAGGAGCTCAGAGAGAAAGAACGAAGGAAAGAAAGACCACAGTAGTGTGTTGGACTTGCAGAGGGAGAGAACATTCCTTGAAATACAAAGTGGAGTCAGGGGGGGAGAAGAGGGAGGGAGAGAGAGGTTGGGCATAATTGGGTGGGGACACGAGGTACAAATGCAATTTGTGGTAATGAGTGTGCTGCCAGTTTGAATCTGGCTCTCACATTATGGGCACAAAGGGTGACAATCAGGTTTGTATCTCATGAATATTCATAACCAATAAAAAAAAGCTCAGAGCAGAACTAAGTGAAATAGATACCCCCCAAATTATATAAAAGATGAATGAAACAAAAAGTTGGTTTTCTGAGAAGGTAAACAAAATAGGGAAACCATTACCTAGGTTAAACAAAACAAAAGAGAGAAGACCCAGATAAAAATCAGAAAGGAAAGAGGAGACATTGCAACTGACACAACAGATACAAAGAATCATTAGAGACTATTGTAAACAACTATACACAATCAAATTTGAAAACCTAGAGGAAATGGATTAATTTTCAGATACATAAAAAATACCAAGAAAGAACCAAGAAGACACAGTGAACCTGAATAGACTGATAACAAGCAATGAGATTGAAACAGTAATCAACAGTCTCCCAACAAAGAAAAGCCCAGGACTGGATGGCTTTAGTGATAAATTCTACTGAACATTTAAAGAGGAATTAATACCAATTCTCTTCAAACTACTCTGAAAAATTGAAACCGGGGCCATTCTCCCTAACTGATTCTGTAAGACCAGACAAAGCCAGACAAAAATACAAAAAGAATAAATAAAACTACAGGCCAATAGCTTTGATGAACATAGATGTAAAAATCCTCAATAAAATATTATCAAACAGAATACAGCAATACATCTAAAAAATTAAAGACCACAATCAAGTGGGAATTATCCCAGGGATGCAAGAATGGCTCAACACGTGCCAATCAATAAATGTGATACTCCACATCAAATAATCATGGGCAGAAACCATATGATTATCTCAATAGAAGCAGGAAAAGCATTTTACAAAATTCATCATCCTTCACGTTAAGGACTCTTAGCAAGTTAGGTATAGAAGGAAAATATCTCAACACAGTAAAAGACATATATGAGAAACCCACCATGAATATCATCCTGAAATGAGATGATACTGAATAGGAACAAGGCAAAAGATGCCCCCCCCCTCACCACTCCTATTTAATATAATATTGGAAGTACTAGCCAGAGCAATCAGGCAAGAGAAAAAAATAAAGGGCATACAGATTGGAAAAGACAAAATCAAACTGTCCCTGTTTGCAGATGACAAGATCCTGTAAATAGAAGAACCTAAAGACTCTACCAGAAAATTTTTAGATCTGATAGATGATGTCAATAAAGTTTCAGAATACAAAATCAACATGCATAAATTGGTTCTGTTTTTATACTCCAACAATGAGTTAGCAGAAAAAGAAATCAAGAAAGCTAACCTATTTACAATAGTCACCAAAAAATAAAATACCTAGGAATCAATTTAACCAAGTAGGTGAAGATCTCTACAATGAAAACTACAAATCACTGCTGAAAGAAATTAAAGAAGATATGAAAAGAAGGAAAGACATTTCATGCTCTTGGATTAGAAGAATTAACATTGTGAAAAGGTCTGTACTACACAAAATGATCTACAGATTCAATGCAATCCCAATGAAAATACCAATGATGTTCTTCACAGAAAAAAAAACTGTAACATTCGTATGGAACAACAAAAGACCCCACATAGCCAAAGCAATCCTCAGCAATAAGTAAATAAATGAATAAAGTCAGAGTCATAACACTCTTTGACTTCAAATCATACTACAAAGCTATAGTAACCCAAACAGCATGGTACTGGCATACAGTACCATGGTATTGAGTGTCTGAGTGACACTCAGACACTTAGACCAATGGGACAGAATAGAGAACCCAGAAATCAACCCACATCCTTACAACCAACTGATCTTTGACACAGGGACCAAGAACATACATTGGTGAAAAGACTGCCTCTTCAATAAATTGTTGCTGCAAAACTGGACAGCCATAAGTACAAGAATGAAACTAGACTGTACCTTTCACCATATACCAAAATCAACTCAAAATATATTAAGGACTTAAATATAAATCTGAAACTATCAAACTCCTAAAAGAGAACATAGGGGAAACACTTTAGGAAATAGGACGAGGCAAAGATTTCATGAAGATGACCCCAAAACACAAGAAACAAAAGAAAATAAAAATTTAAAATGGGATTATATCAAACTATAAAGCTTCAGTATAGCCAAAACAAACAAACAAACAAACAAACAAACAAACAAACAAACAAACCAGACAATTAGCAGACCAAAAAGACAACCTACAGAATGGGAGAAAATATTTGCAAACCATGCATACAACATGAGATTAATATCCAGAATATACAAGGAACTCAAACAACTTAACAGTAAAAAAACCAAGTAACCCAATTTAAAAATGGGCAAAGGAGCTGAATTGGCATTTCTCAAAGGAAAATATACAAATGGCCAATGAACATGTGAAAAAATGCTCAACATCGCTCAGCATTAGGGACATGCAAATCAAAACCATATCGAGATATCACCTCACCCCAGTTAGACTGGCTAATATCAAAAAGACAGAAAATATCAAATGCTAGCAAGGACCCAGTAAAGGGAATCCTGATACACTGTTGGTGAGACTATAAATGTGTGCAGCCATTGTGGAAAATAGTATGGAGTTTCCTCAAACAGCAGATTGAACTGCCATAAGATCTAGCAATCCCATTGCTGGGTATATACCTGTTTTAGTCCGTTTTGTGTTGCTATAACAGAAATACCTGAGACTTGGTAATTTATAAAGGAAAGAGGTTTATTTGGCTTATGATTCTGGGACAGCTGTATCTGGCATGGGTCTCAGGCTGCTTCTACTCATGGTGGAAAGTAGCAGACAGCCGGCGGGTACAAGCAGATCACATGGCGAGAGGAAGCAAGAGAAGATGAAGCAAGAGAGGAGAGAAGGTGCCAGGGTCTTTTTAAGCAACGAGCTCTTGCAGGAACTAATAGAGCCAGAACTCACTCATTATTCCCCCCTCCTCCAGGGAGAGCATTAATCCATTCATGAGGGATCCACCCCCATGACTCAATCAGTTTCCAACACTGCCACACTGGAGATCAAATTTCCACATGAGTTTTGGAGGTGACAACACATCCAAATTCCATTAATATCGAAAGATTGGAAATCAGGTTGAAGGGATACCTACACTCCATGTTTATCGCAGTTCTATTTACAATAGCCAAGAGTTGGAACCAACCTAAATGTCAATTAATAGACAACTGGATGAGGAAAATATGGTGTATATACTCAACGGAATACTCTGCCATAAAAAAGAATGAAATTCTGGCATTCCCAGCAACGTGGATGAACTTAGAGAAAATTATATTAAATGAAATATGAGAGGCACAGAAAGAAAAATACTGCATGTTCTCACTCATAAGTCGAAGCTAAAAAAAAAAAAAAAAAAAAAACCCTAATAAAATAAGAAAGAAAGAAAGAATCACAATAGTATGTTTAACTTTCAAAAGGAGAGAACGGAACTGAGGTTACCAGAAGTGGGAAAGGGCAAGGTAGAGGGTGGTTTAGCTAGAAACTGGGAAAGGGCCACAAAAAATGATTACATTGTATAATGTTGAATATACTAATTATCCTGATTTGAGCATCACATATTGTGCACAGGTATTGATATTCAACATGGTACTCCACAGATATGTATAATCAATTATGCTTCAATTAAAAAAAAATAAAATAAAAAAGAAATCTTACTGTAACCAAGCTTCTCTTGCAACATTCCCAGAAAAATTCCGTTCCATCTTGCTATTGCTCACTGAAGTGCTCATTTAGAAACCAATCTCTCAGACCAAAATAATGGGATATATTGATCAGTTTAGGCCTAAGTCACCTGTAGCCTTGCCTATTTGGTTTCCCAAATACAAAGCTTGGATGAATGCTACAAGAAGGAGCAATGCTGGAGAAGCAGAGAGCAAATCTCCAGTACATATATTTTTTTGAATTTCAGTGTTTCAAATTATGTGGATATGTTTTGGGTAATCATGTTGTATTTCCTGTTGAAGTATAAAAGGGAAATATAATAACGTTTCTAAAATGGCACGATTTAACGGACTGAATAGGGCACAAAAACTAAGTGCTTTTTGTTGCTTCTGGGTGGTTACTATAAATAGAAAAATTATGGAACAATGAAATAGGATACTTCTGTTATTACTACTGCTAATAATCCACCTCCATCTATGGAAATTGCATAGAAATTATTCTATCTAGACTAGTCAATCACTACGTAAATGAAGTTATGTGATTCATTTAAATTGTTGGCTGCGGTCCTTTTCATTGTATGTTTCTAAATACACATATCTTTCACTACAACAGACATATGGCTAAATTTGCTTAGACTTCTCCTGAAGCATTTTTAAAGAAACTAGAAATATATATGTGCCTTTACAAAAACATGTCTTGAAGATTATAAAGGTAATTTTATGGCTAGATTCTTCAATCAAAATGTTCTTTAGTACATTTAAGATAGTAATAAATAGGAATTTATAAGAGGCTGTGAGTCAAACTCCTGAGCCTGTAATACACTTTAGAAATATAAAAGGGGAAAAATGCTCTTGTATGAGATGATAATGTGGTCTGAGTAATCAAAACACACTTAGTTACACTGTGGAGCTTGAATAAAAAGTACAAGTCAAGGAAAAGCTATGACCCTACAACATCGACTAGCAATGTATTTTTAGTCTTACAGATTGTGGTTAACACTTCTGGTCATATATACTTTATTCTTCATTTAGACTGTTCTCTAAAAATAATTAGGGCCATAGAAGGACAGAAATTATTAGGGAGGGTTTTGTGGATGAAATGAGACTTTGGGGATTTTTTTTTTTTTTTTTTAAATAGGGGTATAGGATGTACATGGCAGAGAATCTTAACAGAAAGTCAAATACAGAGGGAAAAACTCCAGGGCCAATGGAATCTTATTGTCCCCACCTCAAAAACAAGTCCCTCAAATTTCAAAAAGGATCCTATAGCAAATTTCTTAAGGATTTCCTGACTGGTGGACATCCAAGGTCAGATTGTATTTTCTGTTTTTATTCTTGATATTTTTGTCCCTCCAAATTCTCCTCAGCCTACAGAAACAAACAAACAAACAAACAAACA
>NW_007729640.1:103452-109095 GCF_000696425.1 Galeopterus variegatus | reverse complement strand
TGTTTTTATTCTTGATATTTTTGTCCCTCCAAATTCCCCTCAGCCTACAGAAACAAACAACAACAACAACAACAACAAAAAAACAGTACTAGATTTGCCTTTAGAAGTGAAGAGAAAGGCGAATATGTTCTTCTTTTGCTTCTTTATTATTTTTTTGGTCCTTTAAATCTACGTACAAAGGTACAGAAGTTTGGGTGCAGGTGGATTTAAGCATAAATAGGTATTTTTAACTTAGCAAGTGTTAAGACAATGATTGTATAATTTACATCTATTTGTAAATTAGTGATGTTTTTTGGGGGTTATATACTTTCATAAAAGTCTAAATTTATGTTTATTACTAAATCCTGGTTTCTTTTGTCTTTGTAAGAAAAAGGGATTAGTGAACAACGAATTATCACATGACTCTGTTAAGCAAAGGAAGTATCTTTGGAAATTCTATATTTATTAATATAACTTCCACACTTATTTCCTGAATTATAAAAACTCTTATGCATAATGTTCTGGTGATAAAATGAAATGCTTTTAAGAATTTATCAAAATATGTTAGTTTAAGCAAGCCATACTTATAAATGAATAATGGTCTATTTCTGAATAATTCCTGGAAAATTAAGTATTATGGTATATTTATTCTTTGTTACAAATGATAGATTCTCATACTCTCTCTATAAAGTAATAATATTAACATTTATATATGTTTAGTTATTTAAATTATGCTAAGGTGATCCTTTAGTGTAAAAATATTTAAAAAAAAAAACCAGCATAGTTAAAGCCTTTACAATGCCATATAAAGTAATATTTATAACTTTTTGAATGGGTTTTCCCATTAGGTAAATTGCCATACATCTAGAAGGTTAGAAACATGCTATCTTATACATGCTATCTTATATATATAACTTTTTTGTTTTGTTTTGTGTCACATTTTGCATTGAACACATATCTGAGGATTTTAATCTGCTGCATTGTTTTAAAAAATGTACAAACAGATAAACTAGGAGGGGATTATTAAAAAAGTTGAGTGATGTAATAACTAAATTCACATTAAAGAAGAAATGAAAAATTCCAATTTTCTTTATCTTAATTTACGTTATAATGTGAGTGGCCTCTTACACACACAGGCTGTGAGATAGACCATTACTTTCAGCTAATCTTCCCTGGCCTCTTTAATAGAAAAGGTGCATCATTCTCCAGTTTACCTCCCTTACCTTTTAAGATTCTCCATAGCAGGTTCTACTCAGTTCTCTTCACAATTTCTATGAGTTCCTGGCATCTCTGCCTAGACCTTGTGCTCTAATCTATATGGGTCAACATATAACTAATCCCTCCTATTCTCATTAAACCACCTTCTTTACGCACAAGACATGCAAATGGACTTACCTACCTATGATCCAGGTCTTCCCAGACTAGCTGTCTTGGTGCCAAATCAAAGAAAACTCAAAGACAACGCAGTGAATTTTCCTTTTATGATTCCTCTCCTCTCCCTAGTATCCAAGTGCACTGAATCATGCTACCTATTACCCAAATCATAAAAACCTGAGGGTAAATATTATTATTACCAAATGCTGAAGTTTTTCCTCTCCAACACTTACATGGTATATTCTTTTCTCTCCACCTTCATCATTTAAAGTGTGATCATCTCCCATCTTGATTGTTATAGTCTCTTTTTTAAAAAAAAAATTCAAATTCTGGTATCAACACCTTATTATTAATTATCTATCTTTTCCCTTTATTTTGGAGAATATGCCATCTTCCACTTTAGGATCTTGCATTGTTTCCAATTAGACTATTCAATGACTTCTACTTTTCTCAAAGTAGGCTAGATATAGCAAAGAATACTTATATGAGTTATAGATTTTAAAAAGAAGCTTTTACATCAAATTGGTCAGGATTCTTCCAACTGCAAGTGATAGATAAGAATAATTAAAACTATTGTAAATTAAATAAATTAAAACAAACAAACAAAACAAAACAAAATAACCAACTTCACGCATGGCTAGATCTAGGGGTTCAGATAATATCAACTGAACTTCATCTTACTTTATCTTTCAGCTTGGCTTTCTTCTGTTTAGGTTCAAGTCTCAGAAAGACTTTCTTTTGCTGTCAGTTGCCAATAACTTTAACTTACAATTTATCTTTTCAGCGTTCTACCCAATGATCCTACCCAATGATTCCAAAAAATGTTCTAAAATTGAGTCTTACTGTCTTTTTTTGGGACACATGCTTATTCTTGAGCTCTAATGGGCCATATCTTGATGACATACCACCTCTTGGATCTAAAGGAAGAGACAACTGTGAACCACATGGACTAGAGTGAGAAAGGGTGAGTTTTTAAAATTAGTACCTAAAACCAACAGATGTGAACTATATATGAGATGAGGAAAAATATATAGATATTATGTCAGTGGGGAATATATATATATAAAACTCTAACAAATAAACTTTGAACTCAGTACAGCATGACATAGTCCAGAAAATATTTTACATTAGGCAGTAATTACTGAGTATTCCTTACTTTTTCAAATACATAATATTTAGGGTTATCTGGAGAATCACCAAAGAGTAGATGAAAGATTTTTGCATCAGGCCTCTGTTTGATTTTTTTTTTTCCCCAGTAACCAGTGATCCCCTTTCCCCTAGAAATGGGCAGAAACAATTCAGGTTACCTCAAAGGCACAGGCACATTCATAATTTCCCAGGATGTAGTCCAAAGTCTTTGCTTTATACCTTCTTTGCTGTCCATACCTACAAATATCTTTCAAAAGAGTCACTAATGGAATACTTAACTGCTCAGTAGATGTACTAATAACAAGGAACTTATCAAAGAAAAATGAATAACAAAGATAATGATTACCATCTGTAATTTAAATCCCTTTCAGGTGTACTTAGTTGCCCCTAAGGTAAAAGCAAGTAAAGTCCACAATTGGCTGCACAGCTGCTTTTGCTGAAGTTGAATATAATCAGCAAAGTTATCATTAGGGTGGTTTCAGGATGGTAGCTACTCTCATTGAAGAACAGTGCTCCAGACTCAGAAGCAACCTGCATCTTGTGAAGAAAGAATTGGATTATGAGTGGTGACTGAGAACTATTCAGCTTAATTTAGGAAGAAGAGGACTAATCTACAAATCTAGAGACTTGGCTTCTGGTCCTGATTTATTAATTTGGTGTGTAACATTAGCTGAGGATTTCACCTACCTGGGCTTTAGTTTTCTCATTTTTAAAATGTGTGTGAGCATGTGCATGTGATTTCTGTTTTCTAAATTCACTTTAAAGGGCCATGATTCTATATTCCATCTGGAGCAGGAAAGAAAAAGGCACATCGGTAAGGTAAGCACTTTTGAGAACCTGTTGCATCAATGGCAGTAGTTGTGCTCATAAAACAAATAGTGCAGAAGGGCTCCATGCTGGGAGTGGAATAACATCAGCAACAAGGCAGCCAGAGTCTCTAAGACATGACTCAGGGAAAAGGAAGCTCTCGCTCTCAAGTGCACAGGCGCCAGCGGAAAAGGAGAACTGGGAAAAGTTGGAGAACGCTAGCAATTTTCATGGCCACCCAAGAAACCTCTTTCCAAGTGTTGCTTTGTGTTGCTTCCCCCCCATGGATCTGTCACCCCACTTCCCCTGGGTGATGGAGATGCAAAAGATTACTCAAAGCCCATCTCTTCTGAGCAGTGAGAGGCCCCGAAGTGGTTAATCTCCTGGAACCCTCAAGTGAGAGGCATCCCTTCCTTGGGAAATTAACACTGAATTGGGGTTCTCTCCCTGCATTTATTTTCCAGACCAGGAAGAGAACAAAGGTGGGGTTATAGTTTAACAATATAGGCTGGTAACTTTTAGTGAAACAAGCCAGATAATATTCCAGTAAGGCTATCAACAAAAGCTTGATCTTAGCAAACATTCCTTCTTATAGCAATTTCTCAGTATCTTTACATATCAATCAGTAACTAGTCTGTCTTTGAGCAAGCAACCTGCTGTGCTACAATTCTTATCTTGCAACAGAGACCTATACCCTGAGGGAAATTTCCAGTCCTCCACAAGGTCAATATTTGAAACTGCAAGGCTTTGGAAACCCAGGCCCTGTGAAGTACATACGCTTTATAGTATATTCCACGTCCAAGAAACTCAATTGTTCCTTACTACTGCAAACCCCTTCCATCAGCATGATTGTAGTAAGGGGCTTCCTTGGCTTCAATTGCTGGACCAGAAGTGTGCTCTTGAACAGAGTGAACTAGTGAAGCTTCTCATCAGAGATTTGGATTTGGCACATAAATAGAGAATTAATTGTTCTTCTTGAATGGCTGAACTTCTTAAATGGAATTGTTAATGGTCATGACTTCTACCGCATGGTCAAGAGAAGGGGAAGAAACCAGAGAGGAAGGGAGAAGGACCAAGTGGATATTCAAAAACGTGAACAGATGAGAGACAGAGTCCTGCTGGTTTTCAAGTCCCTCTTCCAGTTCTTTCTGAGACAAGTGCATTCCTGTCTGCAGGGCCTTATAACTCTTTTTCCATCTATCTGCGTTGCCTTCACAAGTACTTTAAATCACAGGCATTCAGTTGGCCACTAACACATTCCTGCACAATTCTTTCATTGGTGTCTTCTTAAGAGTGAACTTACTTTTAAACAAAACTGAATAGTTGAAATGTCTGACTGTTTCCTATCAGTGTAAAAAAAAATGTTTGTACAACAGCTGCAACTCGTTTCAGTAAAGATTAAGTTTTACCCAAAGAAGGAAAAAAAAAAAAGCTGTCTACAACAAGGCTATAATGATCTCAATGGAAATAAATGAACATACCCACAGCTTTTTAATGTTGGTTAACATAAAAACGTCTTTGAAGAATAAATGAATAACATCCTTTTTATTATAATTTATCTTATTTCCAGATGATGAGTAGCATCAGGCCATAAATACTGTAAAATTATTAAAGAAAATGGGAGGTAGGATTTGAAGTGCATTACAAAACTTCAACAGCAGTAACTATAAAATGGTTAGTCAAACATTATAAAATGTCACTGCTGCTTTATAAAGAATGGGAAAAATATGCCTTTGAGGTCTTTCCTCATTGAGAGACCTTGCAATCTTTCTCCATGAATAATCTAATTGGTATCTTTTTAACTGACCAAAGTTATGTAACAATAGTAAGTAGATGTAAAATATTTTATAAGCACTCATAAACCACGACTGCACATCCACTAAAAGCGTTTCCGACGGTGCAGAGTACTGTCACAGTTAGAGGGAAACTCCTGCAGCCACAGGCTGGTCCTCTAGGGCTAGTATCTGGGCCGCGTCAGGGACTCCCTAGTTAATCCTTGCCTTTTAAATTCAGAATTTATCATTCTCAGCTCACTTAGAGAGGATCAGTTTCCTAGTGGCCAACTTGTTCATTACATCCTTCAATTAGTATTTCAGGAAGCAAGGCAAGGAGGGTAAGAGGAGGGATTTTGGAACCAGCTTCCAGGTGTGAATCTTCGTTCTCCCACTTGCCAATGGCTTAACCACCTTGTGGCTCAGCTTGATAATCCTTTAAATGAAGATAATATGAATTCCAACCTCATAAGATCGTTATGAGAATTAAAAACATTAATAATTAGAAAACCTTTAGCACTGTAGTAAGCACTATGTCATTGTTAAATATAAAGATTAAATT
>NW_007729640.1:101239-103023 GCF_000696425.1 Galeopterus variegatus | reverse complement strand
ATGAGATGAAATAGAGATCTGAGGTAAGAATTGGGTACTGAGCAGAGAAATTCTCTGATATTGGAGCCAGCCATGTGAATCACAATGGGGAAGAGCTGGAGAAATGAGGGAGGAAGATCTGGTGGGGCTGGAGCTTTGTTAGGAGGAGGAAGGGCATAGTAAGAGGCTAGAGAGTTGGGCAGGGAGCTGATGATATAGGACTTGGTAGGTCATGCTAAGGAGTTTCAGTTTTATTTTTAATTTCAATGAGAATTTATTTATATTATGGCTCTTTTCCTTACAGCTAAACAAATTTTACTTAGAGAAATTATTGTTGCATATAACCAAAAACCAGTCAAGGGAAAAATGTGATCCAGGCAGAGCTGGATCAATACTTTTAACAATACTTTGAAGACAGTTTTTGTTTCCCTCTCTTTCCTTTCTCTATTTTGGTTCCACTCTCAGGCAAGTGTTTACCTTGACATGGTAAAGATGTCTACTAGCATGTCTATACTAACACCTGCTTCCGTGTAGTACAGTTCCTCAGGACAATTCTTATGTTCTGGACTGTCATGAACTCACGTTGGAACCAGTCACTTTGACTCGGATGTGCTGTGACTTGGTGACTTGCCCACCCCTGGAGCTAGAGGGTGGAGTCAGCCTCACAGGAGCAATATGGAGAGAAGAGAGATGGAGGCTTTCCCATCCCAAAGGAAAGCTAACGTGCTCCAAGCAGAACAAGAAGTGATGGATTCTGGGCAGGTAATCCCAAAAGATTTCTATCAGATATTTTAAGGGGTCTAACAAAGTGAGTGATATACTCTTGAATACATTTATTAGCACATTACTTTTGATGTGAAATGTGTCCATCCAAACATATAATTTTTCTTATTTTTCTATAATTCAAAATATATTCTTTTATGAGCTGCCTGTCTCCCTGATGGAAGAAAATGTAATCTTGTCAATGCCAAGTGAACTCAAATTAGGATTTTTCCTTTTTGCGTCAATCCTCTTTTTCACCTGAAATGATCTGCATTCCAGTGGGCTTATGTAATATCGTGGCTTTATGTGGTTGGGTGTGGGGGATCGGGGATATGGTCCAAGTTTCTCATGTGTCCACGCTGCATCCACTAAAATGTTCATTATCCCACCACTTTTGACATTTTGGCCTCTGCTTTTACTGCATCTGTGGGGAAGGCAAGTGCTCATGTGATGTGCAGACATTGGTCCACACACACGGCATCCTCTTGGGTCCTCGGAGGAATTGACCCTCTCTGGGACACTCCTGCACCCTTCTGAGAACCTGACACACTTTTCAGTTCCCTCCAATATTATCAAAAGTTGAGGGGTCACACCCAGCCCTTTTGCCTGGACGCCATGGTACTGTGCCTACTCTTCCGCTGCTAACTGCCCATGGGTATGAGGAACTCTGGAAGGCTGCCTCCTTCCACTCCCTCCGAAGCAAAGCACATACAGTCTACTCTCTCATCCTACTAAACCTCTTGCAGAATGGGGACAATCTGGAGAAGATGGCATGAGACCCTCCTTCAGAGAAGGACCCAATTTCTATCCCTAGTGCTGTCTTCTCAGACTCTTCTTCTCCCTCCACATCCCTGTTGCTGTTAATGTTGTTTTAATTAACTTTAGAGTAGAAAAACTGACTCGTATACATTTTTATAAATTCTCTTGTTTGCATAGAGTAAATTGAATTTTGGTCATTAAAAGCCAGGTTTCAAGAACTCAAAAGTTCGGGCCGGCCCGGTGGCGCACTGGATAGTGCGCCGCTTGGGAAGCGCGGCGGCGCT